>NC_083571.1:2622500-2700807 GCF_027579695.1 Neoarius graeffei | reverse complement strand
CACACGACACACACACACACACACAACACACACACACACACACACACACACACACACTCTCTCTCTCTCTCTCTCTCTCTGTATTTAAACACACACACACACACACACACACACACACACACACACACACAACGCACTGTATTTAAACACACACACACAACACACACACAACTGTATTTAAAACACACACACACACACTCTCTCTCTCTGTATTTAAACACACACACACACACACACACACACACACACACACACACACACACACACCATATTTAAAACACTCTCTCTCTCTCTCTCTCTCTCTCTCTGTATTTATAACACACACACACACACACACACACACACACTGTATTTAACACAGTTTTTCTCTCTTAAAAAACATTAAACAAAAATGATAAAAACAATCGGACAAAACACCATCATTAATCTTATTTACACTGATTTTTTTCCTTTTATCAATTATTTATTTCTAGAAAGATTTTATTTAAGATTTTCTGAAGAAATTAAATTAGTAACATGATTAAAAACTCGATTAATATTTATTAATAATGCTAAAAAAATCTCATGAGTAATATTTGGTACATTTTGGAATATTTGCACTTGTGAAGATTTTGTATATACAGTAGAGTGTGAATATAATTGTGAATAAAACTTTCCATAAACTTGACAGTAATCTTCAGGAAATATACAAAAAAATCCTCTCATTGTTCTCAAAATTTTGATCGTTTTCTTCCAGCGTGTGTCTCAGAATATGAACATGACTTCATTGTGGCGCGTGAGGTTTCCTGACATGTCTGCGTTGTATCGCAGGAAACAGACGATGTGCTCGCATTGTGATGGTGAAGACAACGAGGCCGAGTGGACGCTTGCGTCCTGATGTGTTTATCTGAAGAGGAAAAGAGGTGGAGGAGGACACGGTGATGCTTATCTGCAGTTCATCATATTTGTAGATATTGTTTTCATTATTTTGGCGGCTAATAACACGTGTGTTAACCGATTCCCACTTGTTGATGAGTTTGATAAAACCAGGAGATCTTTCCAGGTTGTCTGGCAGAAGTTTGACTGAACTGAACTTGTACCTCCACGTGGACAGAGTGAAGGACTGAATGTTCAAGTCCTCAATCACAGAGGCAGTCAGAAGCTGTGGTTAGAAGGCTGCAGCTGCCTGTCATGGCACTGACCCTGCGATGAGGGCACCAGTGGTGAGGGAAGCTGTAGCGTTTAAGGAGGACTTCCAGGGTCACAGAGGACTGAAGTACAGTCAGGAGACCGTACCAGAAGCAAAACTGTTTACCATTTAGAAAGCAGCGCCAGACATCTCTAATGTTTTGAAGTCCATCAATGTAGCTGAAGTTACTGCAGAAATCTGGATGAAGATATAAAGCTGAAGGAAGTGGATAAGGTTGGGGTCATGTGGTTAACAGGCCTCGTTAGTGTTGCTGGAGATCTGGGGCAGTACCTTTGGGCTGCAGAACTGGGATGGTGGTCCCTATTTTTAAAAAAGGGACCAGAGGGTGTGTTCTAATTATAGGGGCCTCTCAGCCTGTCAGGGCAGAGCTATGCCAGGGTTTGAAAGAGGAGACTCAGATATTTGAACTTCGGATTCAGAAGGAAGGACATGGGGTCCACCCAGGCCATGGAACAGCAGAACAGCGCTTTATTCCTGCACAGCTTCGTGAGGGGTCATGAGAGTATGCTAATCCGACCCTTAATGTGTTTTGTTGATTTGGAAAAGATCACGTGATTGGATATTTGTTGTTTAACATTATTTTTAAGTATCAACAGGCTAATACTTTCGCTATGCTAATATATAATATAATATAATATAACGATATGCATTAACTGTGGCATAAATTCCAATAAACTCTTCACTTCCCGTCATGTTCTACTCCTTAAATTGAAAAAAGAAAAAACCCCTACCGCTAAATTTATCTTCAAATAAAGAGATATTTCCCTGAGACATTTGACAGGAAATTGAGCGAAGCATCAACACTTCCTGTTTAATTCTCTTCACTTTGCCTGAAATCCTGAAGCTCTCGTGGGTTTATAAATATTCCATTGTGTGTTGGAATGAAAAGTATCCCATTGTGTAGTAAAAGGAAAAGCCGTGTTTCTGGCATAATTTATGAAGTATAAATCATGAGACTGATTTTAGCAGTTACTTCCATGGCTGGAAAACACGCAGAAATTAGACGAAGATGTCGTGATGTGATTCTTTTTTTAACGTTAGCTAGCAAAAAAAAAAAGATACTAGAGATACTTTTCCAAACCATTTTCTTTCATTAAGGCCCTAAAATGTTCTTGTATTATTGCCATTATTGTAACAAACAAATAAAAACAATACCTCAAGGATAATTCTGTTTGGCACATGTAAGATTATAATGCACATCATAATGATCACTTCTTACATCCTCCAGTTCAAAAGGTTGTACAGTAAGTCCCAACTTAAACCTTACTGTACAGCCAAGCTCTATAATTATTGGCACCCTCGTATTTGGTAAAGAAGAGTTTAAAACATTTATGGAAAATGTATTCATGGTTAATTAGTTTAATCGTATATTACAGAGATCTAACGTTTATTCAAAGAAAATTCAAACCTTATAAGACCTGCAGTGCACATTCACATTCAACAACAGAAGACCTCAGACCTCATCAGGTTCCACTTTTGTCAGCCAGGAACAGGACTCTGAGGTTATCGTGGTCACAGATTCACCCAAACTAGAAAGAGACCAGGTGATTTCTCTTTTCTAATCTTCATCTGTCTGGTGTGTGGGTGAATCTGTGCCCATGATCACCTCAAAGTCCCGTTGTTGGCTGACAGGAGAGGAACCTGACGTGGTCTTCTGCTGCTGTAGATCGTTCACCACAAGGTTTAATGTTTTGTGAATGCTGAGATGCTTTTCTGCTCACCACGGTTGTAAAGAGTGATGATGTGAGTTACTGTATCTTTCCTGGCACGTGACGCCATCCGACTGCATCTTTATTCAAACTGCCGCTTATGCAATGTTCATCATCATTGGTCAAGCAAACTTGGATAAACTTGACCCATCCAATACCATCTATCATGATCCATCATCATTGCTGCATGGGTGCAAGTTTTCTGGCTTGTGCCGGAAGTTCCGTTTTTTTCTGTTCTGAAAAAGTCATATTTCCAAATCGTGTAAATCCATTAAGATTCTTTTTTGGGGGGGTGGCCCTCTCACTGTCTCACTCTCATAGGGCCAATGATTTTCCGCGATCACGGAAAACGGATGGAAATTATGGAATTTTTATAGTGAAACATTGCTCGCATGTCAAAGTGTAACTGTGGCAAAAGGCTTCTGCGTAACTGCCGCTAACGCCCAAGCAGACATGCCTTTCTGATCAAGGCAGCTTTGTCGGTGATTGTGATTAGCTTGTGGCACACCTAGCCAGCCAATGAGCTGCTTGTTTACAGATTTGCTCCCTGCGTCGCAACCAGAATGGCAACCGCTTAAAAGAAACGAATGCTCTGGTGGCCAAGGACGCCATATGGTTGCCAGTGGCGAGTGTGGACGTTGAGCGCTCCTTTTCCATGTATAAACATCTTCTAAATGACAGAAGTTTCAGTCTCACAGAGACCAACACTAAACAACTTATGATGCTCGATCATAATGGCGATATCGAGCAGCGTTTCTAGGAACTCTGAGAGCGCGCAATGATTGACCTGCAAGGAATATTCAGGACTGTCATGACAATCAAAGTTAAACTATTCTCATCTGTTTGAGAGTGCGTTCTGCGTTCTGTTAGGAAACACTGTTTCATGAGTTTGTGGTGGACTAAAAAAGATGGATATAGAGTAATACTTTTAAACAGTCAGTTATGAGTGTTGTCATTACAGGCTCAGTAAGTATTACTGAATATTAATTTATCAGTTAAAGTCCTTCCTGCACCATGTGGCAGCACCAATCTCCGTGTAGCCCTTGGCCTCTCGCATAGCTAGCGTTACAGTGGGGGGCGGGTCCTCTGGTAACCACGAGAGTTTAACTCCCCACTCGCATCTGTATTGCAGCGTGCCTTGCCAGATGGTAGTAGGTACCAGTTTTATGATGGTCTTTGGTATGACCCGAATGTGAATAAAACTCACGATCTCCCGCTCGAGAGGCGGACACGCTACCACTAGGCTACTAGCCGGTATTAATTTATCAGTACTCTCAATATTATATTGAGAGATTATATATGCTATTATATTGCATATATTATATATGAGATGGATTTTTAGTTAACAGTGATCCTAGTTTCTTGATTTATCTGTTATCAGTATGTCAAGTAAAATATTTTGAGTTGTCTCAATCTGTGATCCCACTTTAATTTTTTTTATTAATGCAATTTATCAGCTTACTGTCAGTGTAATTGTTTTATTTTATTTTTTTCATGAATGACTTCATCATGCAAAGGACCATTTGTGTCTAGAGATGCAATACTTTGAAACCCAAGTAAAATTATGCCAGCCAGAATTACTAAATTGGAGCCAAACAGAACAATTTTGAACTGAAATTGTGAAACGGAATTGAAACGGAATTTTTCATTGTCCGAAATGGAAAAAGCCAGATTTTGAAACAGAAAATCATTGGCTCTACTCTCAGCGTATTACCGGGTTACCGCGGTACAGTCTCTGCACGAGACAAATCTTTTTATCTCTTCTTCGCCACAAACCTCATTCAATTTATACACCGCTCACCGATGAGCGGTCCTGACGAGCCCGTTGCTTCACGGTGTTCTACGTGTGATATCATGTTTCACGCACGTAGCACGTTGTTCGACCAAATCAACACCGCTATTCAAAGGTATCACAGCAAAAGCATATTAAAAATGGTTGTTTCAACATTTAAATTAGTAGTTGCTAGATGTTTTGAAATATCAAGCCTTGTACTTGAAATATTATTTCAGATGAACTGATGAAATGTATTAAACATTTGATGTGAATATGCAAATCATATAACTATTAATATTATAAATGTTTGCATGAGAGACAACCATTTTAACTTGTAATTAAAATTTTTTTTCGAGCCCTAAGGGGGGCTCACCCCCCTTTGTAACCCCCCCTGCATGGCTGCGCCATGCATGTCTGATTTTGTCAGACTTTTCAGGTTTTTGAAAATGTTATACTTGCACCCATGTTGCTGGGAGATTGGTTGCTTGGCACCCAGTGTCTGAACAGAGTTGATCAATATACAGTATATTCTCACGGAACGACCCACATGAAGATGGTCATGTAAGGGGTCCAAAGAAGCAAATCACTAGCAAGTTCTTGTTTAGCTCTGAAGCAATGCCCAGCGAATCGCAATCTGCACTCTCTCAGAGTCTCTGATATCGGGGGTGAATCTCCATATAGCTGCACTTTGGTGGGGTGGTCACACCATGAGATGTTTAATACGGCTCGCAGCATGTGCGTGTATGTCCCATCGAGCTTTGACTCAAGTGATTTTGTTAGAGTCCAGGTTGTGGCGCCGTACATCAATACGGATTCAATGGCTGCTCTGAAGAAGCTACGTTTTAGGTGGTTGAGAAGAATGGATTTCCACACAGTATTCATTTTGTTGAGGGCAGTCCAGGCTTTAGCAATACGAATGCTGAGGTCTTTTTTACTGGATTCTATTTCACTGCCAAGGTAACAGAAAGATTTGATGTGTTCAATGGATTCGCCTGCTAGGGTTTGCATTGAACCTTGTTGGTTGAAACATGCATTTCATTTTTGAGGCATTGACATATAGACCAACATCTTGGACAGCGGTTTCTCCAAACATTAGGGGGCGGCATAACACACTCACAAATGCCCATGATCGGCTCGTGTCACTGTGATTGACAGGGGAGAGAGAGGGTGCCACTCCTGCCCCCTGACAGCACAGGACTGTTTTGGTCTCTTGAGCTCTTGGCCACAGATGGTTGTGGCGTGTCTGGAGACCTGAGAGTAAACTTCTCCAAGACCCACGTACAAAAACAGAGATGTAAAAAATCTGTCTGAGCACTGCTGTAGAGATAGATAGATAGATAGATAGATAGATAGATAGATAGATAGATACTGGCCAAATATACTATATTACACTCTTCTATGCCAAACTGTTACTCTGGCCAAAAAGTATTGTATATTTAATTTTCCAGTAAGTTCACTCCAAGTCCTTTGGTTAAATATGAAATTCCCAGTCAGTCTTCATCCAGCCACTACATTCCATTTACATTTGTTCATCCAGCGAAGTATCTTATCCAAAGAGATTTCCAGCTGAGCAGATCCTTTGAGGATAAGAGCTCTTACTCAAGAGCTGGAATTTCAACTCTAGACCTTCCAATCAGTAGCTGAGTGTCTTAACCCCCAAGTCCCCACTGCTTCATCCTGAATACTGCAGTCTGTTGTGAATGGAGTCTGAGTCTGGGTTCTTCTCAGTCGTGGTTCTGTGATGGTGGAATGAACAGAACAGCTCTAAATCCTCTACAGCCCTCCTGAACCGCCTGAACCTCCAGCATTGGCATCAGTGTCAGGAATTCTGAGGGGTATGTTGTATGTTTTTTCATCCTGTCCTCAGATTTAACCAGAACATCAACTCGGGTTTCATGAGCAGCTTCTATGAGTACCTTCTGATTTTCATGATCATTATTGTTTCTTCTGGGTTTTTTTTCTCTTTCACTTCCTCCTTGGTCTGGTCTCTCATTCTGTCCAGATTTGAAGTAATCTTCACACACATCGCCATTAGAGATGGCAATCCCATAATACTGTTCGGTCAGCAGTCACTCTGTTCGATGAATTTATATCTAAATTGTAGAAATGTAGTGAAATACCACATCACTTTGTGATTTTATAAATCGCACTAAAATATCCTATTCATCGTGAACAAGTGAAAGCACATGAAAGGATGAACTATAAAATCCTCACTCTGATTTACACGTATGGGAATGTCGACGTCTCGGTGCTGACAGACGAACATGGCTGTGTTTTATTTCTCCATCTCACTCTGTCTCTTTTTCTCAGGTGGGAAAGTGATTATTTTTCTTCTCCATGTCCTCAACCGCAGCGCATGATTAGGTTATGGGCCTAAAATGACGCCAAACTGGTTTCTTTTTAATGCAAAAGACCCATAAAAGTGTCTCATTAAGTCCAAGTCAGTGCCGATTTCCTGTCTGAGCTGAAAGTAAACGAGCTGCCAGCACACTCTGAATGCTAACTTCCTCTCAATGTGTTATAGTTATGATCACATGTCTGAGTTTTAACGATTTAACTGCTGTGTCCATAAAACCTTCACACGTTAGAAATGCGCAAAGAAAACATGCATATAAATGGGTGATAAACATAAGAAACCGGCTAACGATTTTTTGCCATGAATTTAAACAGGTTAATGATTGACTAGCATTGCTGTAAATAGTGTAAATACTGTAATATATACTATTTTTACATTAAAGAGGCTAACACATGAATTAGCATTAAAAACAAAACAAAACAGGCTAATACATGAAAGCAAACAGGAGAACACAAAAAATAGCATAAACGTAAAACAGCCTAGCATTAACTAGGCTTAACTGATATTATAATAAACTAATTAAAATTAGCGTAAGGTAAATAAGCTAATACAAATTAGAATGAACTAGCTTTAATGAATATTATCACAAACTAACTCAAAAACTAGCATAAAGAAAACAGGCTAACACACAGAGAAGCATTACCTAGCTTAAATTAACATTGTAATAAACTAGCATAACTTAAAAACTAGCACAGAAAACAGAAAATATGAACTAGCATTAAAGTAAACATGGCAACACATGAGCTAGCATTAGCGCAAACTAAACTTCACATTTAGCTGTAAAACAGTGTAAAGTGTTAAATTCTGAATAAATCAGTGTTTTTCCTGGCAGATTAGCATTGCGTGTATATATATATATATAAAACAGATTCTCTAGCCATTTGATTAATCACACAAAGACAGTATATTGAACAGATGAGGTGTGTGTGTGTGTGTATGTGTGTGTGTGCTGTGCACATAGAGAATATTTCACTTGGCGACTTCTTGCTGTGGAATTTATTTGAGTATGAACAATCGTTAGCGTTGGCTGAATAACTGTTGGTGGTTAATTACGGAAGGTAAAAAAAAGGATGAAAGTCTATTGTAGGGTTAAAAAAACAAAACGAGGACAGTGTTTGTTTTCCGGACTGCAGGAACCTGTGTTTTCTCAGCGCTGGCGTGTCTGAGTGATGTTCAGATGTTCTGACAGAATAAACACAGCGTGTCGGCGCAGAAACACAACACGGTCGACACGAGCCTGTGATCAGGAATCAATGTGAAGGATTTCTCAGTGCTTCTGTGGATCTGATCTCAGTATTAAAACACTGAGCAATAATACTGTGTATATATATATATATATATATATATATATATATATATATATATATATATATCACCCTCCACAATTATTGGCACCCCTGGTTAAGATGTGTTAAAAGCCTTAAAATAAATTCAATTTTTATTGCAGAAGCATAATCTCACACTGAAAATTGTAGAAAAATGTAACCCTTAACTCAAGTGAATTAAAAAAAAATCCCTGACTGAGAAATAATAATTTTTCATAAAATCACCTGTTCCACAATTATTGGCACCCATAACAATTCCAAGAAAATAAATGTAATTGAAGCATTTCTGTCATTTCTACTGTAGTTTATAAAGTTGATCAGAGTATCTAGGAACCTTTAATTAGTAATTCATCACATCCTGTTTCCCTGGGGTATAAATATGATGTGACACAGAGGCCTATTTCTCTTATCCACTCTTCAACAGGGGAAAGACAAGAGAACACACCGTTCAAGTCAGGCAGATGTGTGTCGACCTTCATAAGTCAGGCAATGGCTACAAGAAAATAGCCACTCGCCTACACCGGCCCGTATCTACAGTCAGAGGAATCATCAAGAAGTTTAAAACAACTGGAACAGTGGCAAACAAGCCTGGACGAGGATGCAAGTTTATCTTGCCACCACGCACAGTGAGGAGGATGGGAAGAGAAGGAAAAAGTTCTCCAAAGCTCACTGTTAGAGAATTGCATCAAAGAGGAGCATCTTGGGGTCACAAAGTCTCCATAACAACCATCAGGCGCTATCTACATGCCAACAAGCTGTTTGGGAGGCATGCACGGAAAAAGCCTTTTCTCACTTACAAGCATAAACGTAAACGTCTGGAGTTTGCTAAGCAGTACTGGGACTTCAGCTGGGACCGTGTGCTTTGGTCAGATGAGACCAAGATAGAGCTTTTTGGCAACAGACACTCTAATACATCACAAAAGATGAGTATGCGGAAAAGCACCTCATGCCCACTGTGAAGTATGGGGGAGGATCGGTGATGCTGTGGGCCTGTTTCTCTTCCAAAGGCCCTGGGAACCTTGTTAGGGTGCATGGCATCATGAACTCTTTGAAATACCAGGACATTTAAATCAAAATCTGTTGGCCTCTGCCCGAAAGCTGAAGATGGGTCGTCACTGGGTCTTTCAGCAAGATAATGACCCTAAACATGTGGCCAAATCTACACAAAAATGGTTCACCAGACACAAAATCAAGCTCCTCCCATGGCCACCTCAGTCCCCAGACCTCAACCCAATTGAAAACCTGTGGGGTGAGCTGAAGAGGAGAGTGCATAGGAGAGGACCCAGGACTCTGGATGATTTAGAGAGATTGTGCAAAGAGGAATGGTTGAATATCCCTCTCTCTGTATTCTCCCATCTTGTGAAATGTTATAGGAGAATATTAAGTGCTGTCTTGTTGGCAAAAAGGAGTTGTACAAAGTATTAACATCAGGGGTGCCAATAATTGTGGCACACATGATTTCATGTAAAATAATTATTTCTTAATGTGGGATTTTTTTTCCCACTGAATAAATGCACTTGAATTAAAGGTTGGATTTTTCTCTTTTTTGCATTGCTGTCCTATATTATTTAAAAAAAAAAAGAATTTATAAGAAACCTAAGAACACATCTTAACAAGGGGTGCCAATAATTGTGGAGGGCACTGTATATCTCATCTCATTATCTGTAGCCGCTTTATCCTGTTCTACAGGGTCTCAGGCAAGCTGGAGCCTATCCCAGCTGACTACGGGCGAAAGGCGGGGTTCACCCTGGACAAGTCGCCAGGTCATCACAGGGCTGACACATAGACACAGACAACCATTCACACTCATGCGCCGTTTACACATACCCGGGTATTTTTAAAAACGCATATTTTCTAAACTCCGTTTTCCAAAATAACTTCGTGCACACAGCTGCGTTTTAAAAAAAAATTACGTTTATATTGATCCGCATAAATACGCTGTCAAGAGCTGTTAAACTACAGATTCCTCCGATGTGGGCAACTTTATGTACATGGGGCCAATGTGGATGGTAATTGCTCGACATACTTCTCTCACTATGATGGACATTGTTGAGCGAGCAAGGCCGAACGCATTAGCTGTCTTGCGCAGTCTACCCTCGTCAGCCAGGTAATAGAGTGTGCAGGCAACTTTTTTGACGACATCGACAGAAGAGCGCATGTGAATACACTCACCCTGTATGTACGGACGTACCAACTCTGCGAGTGACAGGAGTGAGGATCGCGACATTCTGAAATTTTCCTGCCATTCCTCTGGGACGACAATACCATTCTCGAAATTCTCCCACCAGATAGCAGTCCGTCCAGGTCGAACCCCAAATCGCCGACGCTGGCGGCGGTACGGTCGGGCTCTTTTGGTCACCAGAAGCTCCGCAATTGCTGCCCTCCGAGCCCTAATGCGTCTCTGCTGGTCAATGAGCTTTATGAGCTTTATTCTCAAAAGCAAACAGGCGAATATAGCTCTTAATAACAGAAATGCTGCTACTCTGAGTGTTTCCATGCTTGTCATATGTACAATGGTCGCTCTTTTGTGGCGCGAAGATTGCCTAAAACTCCGTTTTGGTCTCTTTACACACAAATGCAAAACAGAGTTTTCAAAAAATCTCCACTTCTGCCGGGGTTTTTAGAAAGAATCGTTTTCAGAGGAAAAAACTCCGTTTGTGTATAAACGAAAGGCACAAACGAAGGCAAAGGTCTGCGTTTTTAAAAATACCCGGCTATGTGTAAACGGCGCCTCACATTCACACCTACGGTCAATTTAGAGTCACCAGTTAACCTAACCTGCATGTCTTTGGACTGTGGGGGAAACCGGAGCACTCGGAGGAAACCCACGCGGACACGGGGAGAACATGCAAACTCCACACAGAAAGGCCCTCGCCGGCCACGGGGCTCGAACCCGGACCTTCTTGCTGTGAGGCGACAGTGCTAACCACTACACCACCGTGCCTCCTCTCTCTCTCTCTCTATATATATATATATATATATATGGGAGGGGCAGGGCTTTATCTAGGGTGCTGCTGGCTTGGGCTCGACACCCGAAATGTTCCCTAAACCCTCTTAAGGCTTGCTTGTTTAAATAGGGTTTTTATTCCTTGACATTTTCATACTATCTAGAGTGAGCATTCACATCTCAAGGCAGTGTGAGCTCATGGTTAGAATGTTGACCTACTGCTCAGAAGGTCATGAGTCCAAATCCCAGTGCTGCCACTGTTGGGCTCTTGAGCAAGACCCTTCACTCTCAGCTGCTCAGATGTATAAATGAGATAAATGTAAGTTGCTGGGGATAAGGGCGTGTGTCAAATCCCTAAATCTAAATGTAAATCTCACAGTGCTGAACTGTTACTTATAATCAACTTGTCTGTTGTGTTTGAAAACGATTCAGCTAAATGTGACGAAAGGAATTACTTTCGATGTGATGAGGATGTAAAAAATAAAACCGTGGCTGTTTTCCCATGATCATTTTTAATCTGCCATCAAACAATCTTGACTTATAAATAATGTTGATAAAGCAGAGCTCCAAGCTTAAGAGAATACAGTAAAGCATCGAGCTGATTCTCGATGGCTTTTGTGAACGTATGAACGACGTCCGTATCCCACCACAGGAAACCCGATCAAAAGTGCAAGGCAACGTCTCTTATGAACACTTGACCACCAGACAACGAAATCTGTATCTTTATTTCCTTAAAATAGGTGGGTTTTTATCCAGCGCTGATTTAAAAAAAATAACGTGGGATTATTATATTTACAAATACATTTTACAGAAAATATTCATGACAGTTTCATACAACCCTGATTCCAAAAAAGTTGGGACAAAGTACAAATTGTAAATAAAAACGGAATGCAATGATGTGGAAGTTTCAAAATTCCATATTTTATTCAGAATAGAACATAGATGACATATCAAATGTTTAAACTGAGAAAATGTATCATTTAAAGAGAAAAATTAGGTGATTTTAAATTTCATGACAACAACACATCTCAAAAAAGTTGGGACAAGGCCATGTTTCCCACTGTGAGACATCCCCTTTTCTCTTTACAACAGTCTGTAAACGTCTGGGGACTGAGGAGACAAGTTGCTCAAGTTTAGGGATAGGAATGTTAACCCATTCTTGTCTAATGGAGGATTCTAGCTGCTCGACTGTCTTAGGTCTTTTTTGTCGTATCTTCCGTTTTATGATGCGCCAAATGTTTTCTATGGGTGAAAGATCTGGACTGCAGGCTGGCCAGTTCAGTACCCGGACCCTTCTTCTACGCAGCCATGATGCTGTAATTGATGCAGTATGTGGTTTGGCATTGTCATATTGGAAAATGCAAGGTCTTCCCTGAAAGAGACGTCGTCTGGATGGGAGCATATGTTGCTCTAGAACCTGGATATACCTTTCAGCATTGATGGTGTCTTTCCAGATGTGTAAGCTGCCCATGCCACACGCACTAATGCAACCCCATACCATCAGAGATGCAGGCTTCTGAACTGAGCGCTGATAACAACTCGGGTCGTCCTTCTCCTCTTTAGTCCGAATGACACGGCGTTCCTGATTTCCATAAAGAACTTCAAATTTTGATTCGTCTGACCACAGAACAGTTTTCCACTTTGCCACAGTCCATTTTAAATGAGCCTTGGCCCAGAGAAGACGTCTGCGCTTCTGGATCATGTTTAGATACGGCTTCTTCTTTGAACTATAGAGTTTTAGCTGGCAACGGCGGATGGCACGGTGAATTGTGTCCACAGATAATGTTCTCTGGAAATATTCCTGAGCCCATTTTGTGATTTCCAATACAGAAGCATGCCTGTATGTGATGCAGTGCCGTCTAAGGGCCCGAAGATCACGGGCACCCAGTATGGTTTTCCGGCCTTGACCCTTACGCACAGAGATTCTTCCAGATTCTCTGAATCTTTTGATGATATTATGCACTGTAGATGATGATATGTTCAAACTCTTTGCAATTTTACACTGTCGAACTCCTTTCTGATATTGCTCCACTACTTGTCGGCGCAGAATTACGGGGATTGGTGATCCTCTTCCCATCTTTACTTCTGAGAGCCGCTGCCACTCCAAGATGCTCTTTTTATACCCAGTCATGTTAATGACCTATTGCCAATTGACCTAATGAGTTGCAATTTGGTCCTCCAGCTGTTCCTTTTTTGCACCTTTAACTTTTCCAGCCTCTTATTGCCCCTGTCCCAACTTTTTTGAGATGTGTTGCTGTCATGAAATTTCAAATGAGCCAATATTTGGCATGAAATTTCAAAATGTCTCACTTTCGACATTTGATATGTTGTCTATGTTCTATTGTGAATACAATATCAGTTTTTGAGATTTGTAAATTATTGCATTCTGTTTTTATTTACAATTTGTACTTTGTCCCAACTTTTTTGGAATCGGGGTTGTATAAAATGAGTTAAAACAGGTTTATGAGTCCACGCGCTTGTTGGACAGGTGATAGTTTGTGTTGTGTAAGGGCTGATAGACGGATGTAATCGCAGGAAGAGTTTTATTGAAAACACACTTGCAAACAGATCCAAAATGGAGACAAAACCAGTCAGTGGTGGAGTGAGGCCCAGACAGGATATCAGAGGGATACAATACTCACAGTCCAAACACACAAACAGGGTCAAAACCAGAACAGAGACACAAAATACAAGGCTTTCACAAAGTCTGTGTGTTGCTCAGAGTTCTTATATAAATGTCTGCGCTGTGATTGAGCCCTAATCAGGAACAGATGCATGGGGATTAGTCCTAATGGTGCTGTGTGGATGTGAGAGATGAAACCAGACAGCTGTGTGGCGTATGGAGTGTGATATTGGATGGTAACTCTACAGTAGTGATGTAAAGTGAAAGTGCTGGTTCACTGCTGTCCCCCAGGCACCCAGCAGAGTCTCACCATAATAAATGTGCTGGTGTTGTTTCTGGCGCATGGCATGCAGCGTCAAAGAAAGGAATAAATACGTATCGTAACTGCGATGTGAATCTCATTATTGGTCTCACTGTCACAAGATGATGCAGTGATTTATTGAGGTGAAAAACACGACACGACACAATTTGATGGTTCAGTCATGCTGCTGTAATATTATTATTCTATTCAGGGGGATTCTGTGTAAATATTTTGCTCATAAACTCATCAGGAGCTCTGATTTTAGGCAGCGACTAAATATAAATATTATAAAATAGGCTCCTTTTAACAGTTCTGATGAGAAATGATTAAAATAACATGTGAAACTCCAGCAGGTCACTTCACCAGCTCTCAGCACCGTCTCTCTCCGTGTGTGTGTGTGTGTGTGTGTACAGCTCAATATGCTCAACAAGATTTACTGCAAATTTATTTTCTGCATTTTAAGTTCATTATTCATGCACAGCCACTTATCTTTGCACAGGACACATCCGTCTGTTAGTCTCAGTCACGTTTCATATATTGAAGAACATATGACAAATATTGAGTGTCCTCCATAATTTTTGGCACCCTTGTAAAGATCAGTAAAAAGGGTTAGAAAAAAATCCACCTTTTGGTGAAGTCGCTTCATCTCACACTGAAAAAAATGAGAAAAATCCAAACTTTAATTGAAACAAATTTATTTAGAGAAAAATAAATCCCTCATCCAAGCACACGTGTCACTATTATTGGCCCCCTGGAAATGACAGTGAACACAACATACCTGCAGCATGTCTCCCATTTAAATTGTACATGTGTGAGTTGATTGGCGTGTGTACGAACTTTCAAGCTGTAATCCATGACTTCCTGATTAACTGGGGAACAAATATGAGGCGACACAGAGGCCAAATTCCCTCAACATCACCATGGGAAAGATAAGAGACACACAAACCCACTGAGGGAGAAGTGTGTTGACCTTCATAAGTCAGGGAATGAGATAAAAAACAGCTCCTCACCTGAAAATGTCCATTTCCTACGTCCTGTTAGGGCAATAATAAAAAAGTAGACACCAACTGGAACTGTGTATTAAATAGTGCTACTTTAAATGCGTTGGATTTTTGCTTACTTTTTACAAATAAAGTTATGTTAAGTGAATATTAACAAGATTATATAATAAATATAACATAAAGGAAAGTGTGTGTTTGTAGACGACGTCTCAAATATGAATGCAATTAAAATGTTGATAATAATAAATGCTTTAATTGGTGTCACATAACAGCTTATCACAAAGCATGTACAAGCTGCACGGGAATGTTTTTTTTTTTCAGCTTCCACAGTGTTCAGAAATAATAACGCAGAATTACAGCAGGAGGCAGGAAGCGTGTAAATCATTTGAGATAATTATAACTAGTTAAAATATGGGCTTCATCTCCACAGGTTCAGTAAATCTCTAATACTGTAATAATCCGATTTAGTCTAAATATGCAGGTGATTATAGGAAATCGTGCATGCTGATTGGTCGAGAGATTCAGACTATTTCTCGATAATCACCTCGAGCGACTCGGCAAAATGGCATCCGATTGCTTCGTCAGCGTAAGTGAGGAAGAATTACAAATGATGAAAGAAAACACTGTTCCTAAGTTTGGTTGAAAACTATTCAAAGGAAAGGTGGGATTAGGATTTATTTTATCAATTTCAGAACAAAGTATTTTTTGTGCCATGCCTCTTTTGAAATTTGACATAAATCATTTTTAATTTTAATATTATTTATTATTATTTTTTAATAATCATCTGTGTATTTATCTCATCTCATCTCATTATCTGTAGCCGCTTTATCCTGTTCTACAGGGTCGCAGGCAAGCTGGAGCCTATCCCAGCTGACTACGGGTGAAAGGCGGGGTTCACCCTGGACAAGTCGCCAGGTCATCACAGGGCTGACACATAGACACAGACAACCATTCACACTCACATTCACACCTACGCTCAATTTAGAGTCACCAGTTAACCTAACCTGCATGTCTTTGGGCTGTGGGGGAAACCGGAGCACCCGGAGGAAACCCACGCGGACACGGGGAGAACATGCAAACTCCACACAGAAAGGCCCTCGCCGGCCACGGGGCTCGAACCCAGGACCTTCTTGCTGTGAGGCGACAGCGCTAACCACTACACCACCGTGCCGCCCCCTGTGTATTTATACTAAAACAATTATCCACCTCAGGCTCAGTGAATATCAATGAATAATAACCTCGACTTTGTCTTCATCTCAGTTATTACCTCACCTGCGATGGAGTCAGTGGAGTGAGGGATTGTAATCAGTTTGTTTGTTTGTTTGTTTGTTTGTGTTTCTCTCTGTTAACAATCTAGCGTCTAGACCAGGGGTTTTCAAAGTGTGGGAGAGTCCGCCCCCCCTCGGAGAGCAAATAAACAACAGCGCCCCCCTTACAATTTTTGTTGTTGCTATACTTAATGTTCCATTCGTATTTTTAAAAAATGGTTGTTGTACACATTTTTATTATTTTCTTTTTCACATTTTAAACATCTGTGCTTTTTAAAACATCTTGTTTTACACATTTTAAACATCTCATAGCATCGTTAGCTAGCACCTCTTGGCAGACAACACACTGTGGCAGTGGAGCATCTTCAGATCCAGTCCATGAAAATCCAAACTTTAAATAATCGTGGTCATACTTCCTTCTTTTTTCAGTCCCCCCAGGATTCCACGGGCCTTTTTTTGTGATTGTTGCGGGCTAAAATGTCTGATGTTGCGGGGGGTTTTCCAAAAAATTGCGATGAAAGTTGCGGTGTTTTTTAGGTTTTTGTTGCGATTACATTGCGGGAGGAAGTGAAAGTTGTTGAAAATTGTTGCGATTTTCTCTTTTTGTGATTAAAATTGAGTGATATGTTAAATATTAAGTTATTACTGAAAAACTATTGATTAAAAGAACAAAGACACTGAGAAATGGTCCTATAAACAACTTTACCAATATAAAAGATTACCAGGACTACAAAAATGCAGAAAAATAGGCTTTACTTATCCAAATGCACCTGTTGGTTCAAAAGTTAAAGTGCAGAGAACCTCACAGCACAACATGAAGTTACCTTAAAATATAATATAAATGCCTCAGCTTTCATGTAAGAAAAAAAACTATTAATGCTAGTACTGTGTGCAGGCAGTCTCTCCTGAAGACTAAATTAAACAATAATTATAAACTAATAAAATAAATGGCTCAGGCTTCATAGAAGAAAAAAACAATTTGAACAGAATCTCACAGTATGATGCTGAAGCTGCCTAAACAATGGAAAATAAAATACCATTTTGGCAAAAATGTTGGCATCCATTAATTTCTTGTATTAAGTAAAAAATAATGTAAAGTGCACACAGTGCTTCACTGTAAACATAACACACTTTCAGTAACAGAATTTAAGCCTACATAAACACTGACTCGCACATGCAATGTTGCCAGATACTGCTGATGTTTTCCAGCCCAAAATATGTTCAAAACCCGCCAAAATGCACTTGAAACCGCCCAATCTGGCAACACTGCGCGCATGCTGCTTCTCTTGAACGTATACACGGAAGTAAGGCGGAAGGTAGTTTGTTGACGTCACCTCAAGACAACGTCAACGATTGGTCAAATTTGCGGGAAAGTTGCGGTGATTGGATATAATTGCAACACCACCCTGAATTCGTGGGGATTGGTTGAATTTGCGTTGAAGTTGCAAATCGCAACATCCTGGAGGCTCTGTTTTTTTGCTTGGCCCAGACTCTGTCTCCTCACTCACTGTAGCTTTAGGTACTATAAATCGATCCATTTTGTCTCTGGTAAAGGCTAGCTGAAGTTCGCTAAATGTCCGCAATAGTAACTTATTCTGGTTTATTTTTCCTCACGTTGCGCCCCCCCCCCCCCCGAAGAACTCTGGCGCCCCCCGGGGGGGGGGGGGGGGGCACGCCCCACACTTTGAAAAGCCCTGGTCTAGACAGTTGCACTGATTGACTTCAAATTTTCAGGGTAGGTGGGCAATGGTCCGTAGATTACCTGATTAAATTTTGGGGGTAATCGGGTCAAGGTGAAGGTCAAGGTCACCAGAAAGGTCAACCTTTCGGTCAAAATAACATATTTTGACAGACGTTTACTATTATGAGCATATAGGAACTCCCATATGGCCTTACATTTGGCACCATGATCTTTGATCTTGAGTGACCATGAAAGGTCAAACTCAAGGTCACAGATTTTCAGAGGGCTGTAACTTTTTAAAATGGTTCATGGTAGACAGATGTTTAGCATTATCAACTCATAGAAAGTGCCATATGGGCTTTCATTTGGCACCATTACCTATGACCTTGAATGACTTTGAAATCTCAAACTCAAGGTCGTGGATTTTCATAGGACCGTAACCAGACGGCTGATGATTGAGAAATATTACCATCATCAATATATAGGTATAAAATATGTGCTGCTGGGCGAGGTTTGTTCTGCTTGGTAACGCTTGTTATTCACCGATATTCACTTCACCTTTGGAGAATAATTGTTACATAAAAGTTTAATGTATATTGCACCTTGCCAAAAACTATACTACTACTACTACTACTACTAATAATAAGGAACAATAAAAGTGAGTACAATACAGTATGTAAATATATTTAATATGTATCTAAAACATTAGCATCCTATAATAGTAATAGTAGTTACTGCTAACAATAATAATAACTACTATAATGAAACTAAATGCTAATCTTGTTAAAAAGTTGCCTTTGTTTATTATTATTATTATTATTATTATTATTATTATTATTATTATTCCTCCCTCTCAGGCAGAGTGATGGCCAATCACAGGCCTGTGTTTGTGTCTCCTCCAGCATTGTGACATAATCAGTAGTTTGATAAGACGTGGTGTTTTTACGGGTCTCAGAGAAAGCACCTTCGTAGCTGAAGTCAGGCAGAAGTGAGAACTAAACAACTAAACTGGGGGAAAATTTAAAATATATAAATAAATCAGCATAGCGTCACAGCTGAGTCTCATTAAAACATGCTGCGTGACCCTTCACTTTTTTCTCATATTTAATATTTCCATGAGCAGAGTTGACGGCAGAGTTCAGTCTGACCCAACAATGAAGCTCTCATGAAGCCAACGTGGTTATTTTCTGCTTTTTTTGGATGGGGGACAGCGACAGAGCAGTCAGGGACGCTACAGTGAGCCCAGAGTTTATTAAAAAAGTCTGTGGCCCTGATTTCTGCAAAGTGCTTTCACGTCTAGGTCAGATCCGCTTGAACCGGTTCTGCTGTGTGGCTCGTTAAAGAACCTGGCGCTCTGTAAGGAGGAGAAACAGCTTGATTTTGGATGAGGGACTGGAGGTGTTAAGCCCCGCTCGAGGATGAGGTCTTTGGGGTTCAAATCCTCTATATGAAGTGTTGAGCTCCTGAGGAGCACGTGCAGGAGTTTCAACTACAGAGGATTAAAAATGTGAGTGAAAAATAAGAAAATGCAGTAATAATGCATTTTATTCGGTGCTCTGATTTACTTCATTTAAAATCTGTAAACATTTTGCATTGGAAGAGTTCATTATTTTCATCATAACTTGAAAAATGGAAAAGGGGGTGGGGCTAGTTAATGAGCTGTCATTCTAATCCAGCCCATATTTCCCATTCATCAGTCTCTGAACTCCTCCCACAGATATGGCCAATCAGCGATGAGGCAGGCTAATTAATGAAGTAGGCATGGCTAACCCAATCACAAATGGAGTAACATTTTTTGGCTCTGCCCACATGATGGGGATAATTAATGAGTGAAGTAAGCCTGCATTTTTGCACCGCCCAGATTTCCTCACTAATTAATGATGTAGGTGTGGCTAATACAGGCAGAGATCTAATTCTTCCTTATTGCTCCACCCACTGGCCCGAGCAACATATCTATCCTGGTCTTGAATAACTTACCTGTGGGCCTGGCCAAAATGGCCACCACACAGGCAGATTTTACGAGACAAGGACTTTGATTAGACTAACATCTCATCCAAAAACTATGTATCCCAGACATTTATGAAGTGTCTCTTATTGTTGAGAGTGATATTTCTCCGTGTTGCCTGTCAGGTGATTTCTTTCCAAAGGAAATAAGGAAATCAGAAAAAGAATGCGTCATGAGCAGATGCGCTTTTCTGGTCCTCAGTTCTCCTTCTCATTACTTCAGGAAGATCATAACAGGAGACAAAAGGATTGCCTTTAAAGAACCCTGAACTATGCTTTAATGGCATTCTGTTCTTGAGGATCTGCTAATGAGCCTGTGATTGGTCCAAACGTCAGATTCCTGGATGTAAAGGCAGCATTGCTGATTTTGCCAATCCGCTGATTGGGGGTTTTAGGTTAGACCACTCCTGCTAGCGCTGATGGATTTTTGGCCCGAGTGGACGTCCTGGTCGAATTACACCTTCACCTTCTGACAACGTAAATGAGACGAGCGTGGATTTATTGCGCGCTCTGGTCGTGGCCCGAGTGCATCCGGAGTGGAGATGGAAATGATTTATAACAGCTGTCAGCCGCACAGCGAGCACACGCTGCCAACAACCGAGTCGTTTTTCACTCTCTCTGTGCAGCGTCCCTCCACTGTTTGCTCAAAACACTTGTAGTTTGTGCTGTGAGAATAAAACTCTTCAAACCCAATGCTGGAGTAGAAGAGACTTTTGATCAAACACCAAACCCCTGTACACCGGGATGCCATGGTTCTGTCTGAATGACATGATCTGACATTCTTTCATTAGAACGTTTGTTTTTCTTCTGGTCAGCCTGCACTTCCTGATGGACGAATAAAAGAAAGACACAGACCGATAATAATGAGAGACACAATTCATCTTGTAGGTATGACTGTCAGGAACTGATGTGTTTTTACAGCGGCGTGGCTCCTTTTAGGAGGTCGTGTGTTTGTGATTGTTGGCTGCAGTTTGATGCTGCATGGTTCTCCGTCTTGGCGTCATGCTTAGTAACCGCACAATGAGCAAAAAAATCCTGCCATGTTTTTGTAGGTGGACTTTATTTTCCACAAAGTCTGGCTTGAAGCTTGGGATAAACCTTTCCACTTTGATCTCCAACAGAACTCAGATCACTTTAACCCTTACTGTACTGTGTTCCTGGGTTAACAATGGGCAGAGATTAAGTTGCATCCAACCAGCCAATCATACAAGATCACCACAACAATTTACTTCACATTGATTAGCTTGCTAGCAAGCTTCACTCCCTACTTAATGTCAGATACCTACTGCTGAACGGGTAACGTTAATGCTAAACAGGCATGGCTTTTGTACCTGGTGACCTCAGTGTCCATCCCACTGAAGGAGGCATGGCCTCTGCCTCAGTCCCACTGAAGGAGGTGTGGCCTCTGCCTCAACCCATTGAGGGAGGTGTGACCTCTGTCTTGATCTATTTGAAGGAAGCGTGGCCTCTGTCTCAGTCCCATTGAGGGAGGTGTGGCCTCTGTCTCAGTCCCACTGAGGGAGGCATGGCCTCTGTCTCAGTCCCATTTAAGGAGGCGTGGCCTCTGTCTCAGTCCCATTGAGGGAGGTGTGGCCTCTGTCTCAGTCCCACTGAGGGAGGCGTGGCTTCTGTCTCAGTCCCATTGAAGGAGGCGTGGCCTCTGTCTCAGTCCCATTGAGGGAGGAGTGGCCTCTATCTCAGTCCCATTCATGGAAGTGTGGCCTCTATCTCAATCCCATTGAGGGAGGTGAGGCCTCTGTCTTGGTCTATTTGAGGGAGGTGTGGCTTCTGCCTCAGTCCTATTGAAGGAGGTGTGGCCTCTGTCTTGGTCTATTTGAAGGAGGCGTGGCCTCTGCCTCAGTCCCATTGAGAGAGGTATGGCCTCTATCTCAGTCCCATTGAGGGAGGTGTGTCCTCTGCCTCAGGCTTATTGAAGGAGGCGTGGCCTCTGTCTCAGTCTCATCAAAGGAGGCCTGGCCTCTGTTTCAGTTTTCATGTAGGAGGTGTGGCTTTTTTCTCTTGGTCCTAGTTAAGGAGGTGTGGCCTCTGTACCAGTCTCAGCTTCAGTCCCATTGAAGGAGGCGTGGCCTCTGTCTCAGTTCCAGTGGAGAGCATGGCGTTTTTACACCTGCCAGGAGCAGTGCAGATGGCCTATCCTTTGTGCTGTCAGTCTAAAGGAGGCGTGGCCTCTGCACTTGTCTGTTTCTGTCTAGGGGCGTGGCTTCCCAATTTATGTGAAAATCACAATGCTAAAAATTGTATCATATTCCTTTGTTGTCTGCTTTTCTTTTATATGTCAGATATGTGCTTGCGTATTCAAACATACACACACCGCTAACACACACCGCTAACACACACTGCTAACACACACCGCTAACACACACTGCTAACATGAACACCCTTCATTTCCACCTTTATTACATCACACGGTTTAGTGAATCCACACGGCTCATGTGCTGAGTGTGCAGTACCGATGAATCTGTGCGTAAGTTACACTGAGGACACTTTCCTGGTTCTCTGATCTGTCTTTGAACACATGTGGAACATCTGGAGAATGTTTAGTGCAGGAGAAGGTGTGATGTATTACTCGGAGTGTTCAAGGCTGAGTGAGAGTCACTGAGGGCTTCCTTTCAGAAAATACTGCATCCTGCTGCTTCACAGTGCACGCCTGAGTCACGCAGTCCGTCCTGGAAGCTCAGCAACACCAGGCACGACTCAGGATCTCTGTTTTGACTTGGCTGCAGTGTGTGTGTGTGTGTGTGTGTGTGTGTGTGTGTGTGCTGTTTTGACTACAGAAGATAACAGAGGTCTAAAGGTGTTTTGTTGATACTGAATGCATGAGTCTGGTGTTTTTTGGCTCGTGATGATGAAGTCACTTCCTGAGTAAAACACAGTCATCACTCGCGTTCTCACTGAGTTACTTCATCACAATAAACCCGAGGACGAAGAGAAGGATTTTTTTAATACGCACCCTGAGTTTAGATATTTTTTTGGAAACTGTTAATGCCTCCATGAGATACCAAAGGCAGCAGAAAAATGAGGTGGCGCCACTGGAACGGCTGCAGTTTGCTGAGACGACTGTGATACAGCACACACTCGAATTAGCAGCAAAAATATTTATACCAGATATTCTGTGTGTAGATCAGCGTGAAACAGTCCATCATTTCTGTTTAGTTATTTTAAAACCTTTAGTGCTTGATTTGAGACATTAATCCACTACAGAAGGTACTTGATGTCAGATAGATACTCGATACTGAGGTATACGCAGAGCGTGCGATTAATTATATCTGTATTCACGTGAGGAAAGTTTCTGGGATTCAGAGTCAACTTACGCAGCTGCTTAAGTGGATTTACTGAGCTTCAAATTCAGATGATTGAAATCAACTGCATTTCCTTCACACCACTGAGGTTGCCAGATTTGTCTCATCTCATCTCATCTCATCTCATCTCGTCTCATTATCTCTAGCCGCTTTATCCTGTTCTACAGGGTCGCAGGCGAGCTGGATCCTATCCCAGCTGACTACGGGCGAAAGGCGGGGTTCACCCTGGACAAGTCGCCAGGTCATCACAGGGCTGACACATAGACACAGACAACCATTCACACTCACATTCACACCTACGCTCAATTTAGAGTCACCAGTTAACCTAACCTGCATGTCTTTGGACTGTGGGGGAAACCGGAGCACCCGGAGGAAACCCACGCGGACACGGGGAGAACATGCAAACTCCACACAGAAAGGCCCTCGCTGGCCACGGGGCTCGAACCCAGGACCTTCTTGCTGTGAGGTGACAGCGCTAACCACTACACCACCGTGCTGCCCCCAGATTTGTCTATTTTAACTTATTTTATTTTATTCTATTATTGTGTTTGATTTGTGCGGGATGGTCCTGCTGTGACACTGGAATTTCCCTCAGGGTTAATAAAGTATTTAATTTTCATATCTTCACTGATTTTTTTTTTTTAAGTAGTCAAGTCAAGTTTATTTGTATCGCGCTTTTAACAATAAACATTGTCGTAAAGCAGCTTTACAGAATTTGAACGACTTAAAACATGAGTTAATTTTATCCCTAATCTATCCCCAATGATGAAGCCTGTGGCGACGGTGGCAAGGAAAAACTCCCTAAGACGACATGAGGAAGAAACCTCGAGAGGAACCAGACTCAAAAGGGAACCCATCCTCATTTGGGCAACAACAGACAACATGACTATAACATTAACAGTTTTAACATAAAGTCAGCTTCGTTGATGCTATAAACCCCACACCGACGGAAACCCGAGCGCAAAACCGTTCACAACAACCGCAGTCCGAAAGTCAGCAAGTCAACTGCAGTCCCCAGCCACAAAAGCACCACTGCAGGAGTCCAGAGTGTCCTCCAGGCGCGACCCCCAACTGTCCACATGGGGCCGTCCTCCACAGGAGCGATGCGATGAGACTCCAACCAGACACAGGGCACCAGGATGGATCAGGCAGGAGTAGTGTCTGAGACGAGCTTTTCAACACAAACAATAACAATATAAACGCCGAAAAAAATAAGGGATAGAAAATATGGACTGAAGAAGGAAAACACATTTCAGAATAGCATTCATTGCTTTCATATTTAATACGATATAACAGAAAAACAAGATCAAATCTTAAAATGATAAAAACAACCTTCTACACTTTTGCCTCTGTTTAAGTTCATTCATAGTGTTATCCCGAAAAAGATCCTTGAGATAAAAGTAACGTCTCTGACTAACACGCGTCTCCTCTGATTAATAATACGTCCTCATTTCTAATTAAGTAATTAAAATGTTTATAATGTTATATTTATATGTTTAATATGGACTCGTGTTATTTTTGAGTGTATTAGCAGTTAAAGCCGTCGGGCGGGGCGCTGGAGGTTTAATACGTTTAAAGATGTGAATGAGTTAATGGCTGCTCGTGAGCGAAAGTTACTGCGCCCGGCTGCTTGTTTGCCAGTGATTGCAAATTTTCATTTATTAACCAACTGGACTTTTTGTTTATTTATAGTTACATTTAACATGAGGCTCCGCTGTCAGAGCTGCTGTTACAGAAAATTAACCAACACCTTTGGTGACAGCTCACAGCTCTGTGTGTGAATCACTCAGACATCGAGTTATAAATCTCTGAGTCAACGCCGATCTCTCCACCCGGCCTGACAGCGAGTTTCGACCTGCGCCATGTGTGATCAGACACCACAGAGCCGTGTTCCGGACAGATGTGGAATATTTCTATTTCATTTATTCTACATTTTTTCTCCTTTTCACAGCCGTCATCATCCTGCGTAACACACTGCGGCTCGTACAGCAGCTCTCACTGAACACATTCTGAAATTCTCAAAAGTTTAATTATTTAACTACAGTGTCTAATTATTTATCCCCCTCTTCCAACTTTCGTCCTCCCCCTTTTCCTCCTCCTCCTCTTTTTCATCCCCCTCCTTCTTTCCGCCTCCCCTTCTACCCCTCCCCCTTTCCTCCTCCTCCTCACACATCTCCTCCCCCTTCTCCCCTCCTCCCTTTTCCTCCTCCCCCTCCCTCCTTCTCCCCTCCACCTCCCCCTTCTCCTCCTCCTCTTCCCCCTTTCCATTTTTTAACTTATAATTTAAAAAAATTATAAGTTGCACAGTGGTGTAGTGGTTAGCGCTGTCGCCTCACAGCAAGAAGGTCCGGGTTCGAGCCCTGTGGCCGGCGAGGGCCTTTCTGTGTGGAGTTTGCATGTTCTCCCCGTGTCCGCGTGGGTTTCCTCTGGGTGCTCCAAAGACATGCAGGTTAGGTTAATATGGGACGGCCTTGGGCTGAGGTACGCTTGAGCGCGGCACCGAACTCCCAACTGCTCCCCGGGCGCTGTTAGCATGGCTGCCGACTGCTCTGGGTGTGTGTTCACTGCTTCAGATGGGTTAAATGCAGGGAGGAATTTCGCAAGTGTGTGATGAATAAAGTTGTTCTTTCTTTCTTTCCTTCTTTCTTAATTTACAGAGATTATTTAAATGAACATTAATAACACAAACGAAACTCACAACTCATCAAGAGAACGTTTAACATCCAAGTTTAAGTTTTGGAAACGTATAGACTTGAGTTTAATACCCAAAACTTGTCGTGACATTTGGAGTTAAAGAGAAGAAATAAGTTCACATCGTTTCTTGTCTCCCGCTGCGTTTCTGTGTGAATCACGTCAACAACTCAGGAAGTCGAAGTCGTGTATCAGAATTTCCACCTGCTTTCCGAATTGTTGTTCTGACTCGAAGGACGTTCATGTGAATTTTCCCAGTCGGGAATTTGTTTTTCAAATTATTCTGACACCCCATGAAGGCACCGTCATTATCAATCATCAGAATAACCTCAAACCTGTTCTGCTTAGCGTTTAATTAATTTTTACTCACATCAGTTTTATCTCTGTTATTTATTTCACTTTCCCCTGTGAGTACAGGGCTTTGTTTAAAAAAAGCTATATAAATTATTATTATTATTATTATTATTATTATATTAAATTGAGAGCTTGATTTCATAAAACGCACTATAGTTAGACACTCTAAATCCATTTTGTTGTATATTTAAGTGTTATAAAATACTGCACTGATGCCTTTAATGAATGAACATTTGAACAAAATGTACTTTTAACACACATCAGTGTTTCCCCGACACTTTATCTCATCTCATTATCTGTAGCCGCTTTATCCTGTTCTACAGGGTCGCAGGCGAGACTACGGGCGAAAGGCGGGGTTCACCCTGGACAAGTCGCCAGGTCATCACAGGGCTGACACATAGACACAGACAACCATTCACACTCACATTCACACCTACGCTCAATTTAGAGTCACCAGTTAACCTAACCTGCATGTCTTTGGACTGTGGGGGAAACCGGAGCACCCGGAGGAAACCCACGCGGACACGGGGAGAACATGCAAACTCCACACAGAAAGGCCCTCGCCGGCCACGGGGCTCGAACCCAGGACCTTCTTGCTGTGAGGCGACAGCGCTAACCACTACACCACCGTGCCGCCCACAAATACAGGGTTTTTTAAAAAAAAAAAAAGATTCATTTTATAACAGGCAAACAAACTGAAGGAAGTAAAAAGAAAAGATTCATTAAATAAGGAGAAGAAGAAATCGGAGAACACGGTGTGATGTGACATACAACAGAAGCTTAACAACAAAACGAAGTTTAAGAACTTAAATAGAAATCCTGTCCGACTCGAGGGGAACTGCTGTGACGTGGTCATGTGACCTGGCTGAGAGTGTGAGGCTGATGGGAAAGGAAGTCCAAGGCGGCCATTTTGTGAGAGACGAGGGCTGGTCTCCAGGAATAATCTGTTCATGAACCGATGCTGCTGTGACGGATTTTCTCCATCTGCACTGTGTGTTTGGAGTAGAGTTGGTTTATTATTTATCAGGTATTAACATGTACATCATGCAGAAAGTGGAGTTGTGTCGAGTATTCGATGTAAATCAGCGAACTTTGGGGGATTTCTCTAACGGTGATTAGCTTTACGAGGGAAATGTTCTTTAGTGTTATCCAGCTCACTTTTATGGGTTCAAAACTCATTAGAGTTATATTTTAAAGCGATATCTTTTCACTCTGTCCTCGTTCTGTTCTTTGAGGCACTCGAGGCGTCGGGTGAGAATCGGAGGATGTGCACTGGGTTAAATATGAGGTGCGCCGGACTTCGATGAAGTGCAATCGCTGATTATTATACAGCGAGTGTGTCAGGACGGACCATAATAATGATTGCTTTTCCTCCAGGTCATTCCCCTCAGGGAGCAGCGTGTATATGCAGTTGTTCCCAACATCAACAGGCGATCGCGTTTCTATCGTTTACAGAAAAGAAACCTTCCCTTGATATTTGGACGGATCTCAGACACGTCTGTGTTCTGTACGTGAGCTCGGCGTCTCCCAGGGCTTCAGACTGCACCATGTTTCCATCTAGTTTGGGCCACGTTCCCAGAGTCCAGTCTTAAAAACATCTTAAAAATATTAATATTAATATTAATGTGGAGATGGTGTTTTAGTCCAGCGGATTTAAACGAGCCAGTAAAGGTGTTCTTTCTTCTCTCGCCCACCATTCAGATGCAATTCTGGCATTAAAACTCATCATTACTGTGTTTGTTTGGTTGTGTGTGTGTGTGTTTGGGGTGGGGTGGGCGTGGGTGTTGGGGTTGTGTGGGTTTCTTACTTTGTACTTTAATGATTCCGTTCATTATATTCCGAAAACTGAAAATGAATATTTTCATGGCGTCTCATCCAGTTGGATCACTTTATTGGCTCGTTAATGAATAGCTTTAAAATGCAGCTCAAACATTAAACGCTCATTTCGATGGTCTGGGAATAAAAAGGCTGTAAATCTCCGTCTCTGATTAACGTCGTAATGCTGATGGATTGCAGAAGTGAGCTGGAGTGGATGGGATGTTTTTCTCCTCTGTGTGTGTGTGTGTTGGGTAAAAACACAGTGTGCCAATTCAGATGTGTCTCAAATCCAATGAGGAAAAAATAAAAAAATCCTGAACTCGAGTGAAAGAAGATTCCCTGAGTAACACACACGTCTTACATTTCTGCTTGAGGTGACGTACAAAATTAGCTGCTTTTATCCGTATTTAAGTAATAAAATGAAAGATGCTGAGTTATTTTTTGTTGTACAGATACTTTATTAATCCTGGGGGAAATTCGAGTGTCACAACAGCATCATCCAGCAACTCAAGTTCAACAATCAAATCAAATCAAATAACAAAATAAAATTAATAAAATTAAACAAAACTAAATACAATTCAATAAAATAAAATTAATTTAAATGAAACAAAATAAGATTAAATAAAATGAAACAAAACATAAAAAATAAAATACAATACAATTAAATCAAATAAAGTACAATAAAATAAAACAAAACAAAAATACAATAAAATAAAATTAAACACACTAAAGTAAATTAAAATTAAATTAAACAAAGTTAAATAGAATGAAGTAAGATAAAATAAAATGAAACAAAGCAAAAAAGAAAATGAAAGAAAATTAAACAAAATTAAATAAAATGAAACAAACAAAATAAATACAATGAAATACAATAAAATAAAATTTTATTTAATTAAACAAATAAAACTAAACTAAATTGAAAAAAACAATAAAATGAAACAAAATAGAATTTTAGAAGCTGGAATGTACAGTATAAAGTCTATATTTCACTCTGTGGACGTTGGAGATGAGCAGCACACTGTAACTCCACTATAGCGAACTCCTTGGGGGCGTCCTAATAACTTGTTATACCGAAAAGTTCGTGATCCTGAAATGGAGCCACTCATCACACCAAACACTCACTCTTACGTAAAACAAGACCAACTGTGTTTAATTTATATTTACACTTAATTCACTTCCAGATTTACGAAGTAAAGAAAATAAATTACACTTACCGTCGTTTGTTTGCTGCATCTTTCTTTCTTTTCAGCTCGTTGTGTTGATCGCAGTTATGAACGAAGTCTCAGAGCTCTTTTTCTTTAAAAGTTGAAATTAAATTTTTCAGGATACCGTAATCTTTAGACAAATCTGTTGCTTTCTCACCGCACTTTAGACGCTCCAGGATGTGAAGTTTGTCTTTGATGAAGAGGATCTTACAGTCACGAGTGTCATGTAATGAAGGCGGATGATGGATGGAATCACAGGAAGAGTGTTTATTAAAAAAAAAACAGGCAGGCAAACAGTTCCAAAATGCAAGACAAAGGCCGGGTCGTGGAACGGCAAGGGTGCAGCGAGGCGCAAACAGAATATCAGAATTAATCACAAAGGCAAAATACAAATGTGAGTCAAAACCAGTAAAGCAATAAACAGATACAAAGGCTTAGTAATGGGAGATGCTGGGTACAGAGTGTATACTTTACAAAGTCTGTGTGTTTAGAGAGTCCTTATCAGTGCGTGCTGTGATTGCACTCTAATCCAGAACAGGTGCATGGTAATTAGTCCTCATGGTGCTGTGGCTATAACAACGAGTAGCCATGACAACAGTGCTTACGGAGGAAAGACTTGAGTAAAACTGCTTTTAAAGTGTAAAATAAAGCCTTTTTAAAGGATTTGTTGAAGTCACTGATCACCATTCTCGATAATTTTTAGTGATCGACACCTCAGCAAGGTTTGTTAAGCCTTTGTTTTATGGCATTAACACGCTTTGTTAACTTGACTATGGACTTGATTACTTATTGTTTGTCTCTGGGGGAAGAGGAGCGCATGGCTCAGTGATGATTCTTTTGAAGACTCCAACTCATTGTCATTAAAAGCGGAGACATGAACTTAACTTGTTATATACAGTGGTGCTTGAAAGTTTGTGAACCCTTTAGAATTTTCTATATTTCTGCATAAATATGACCTAAAACATCATCAGATTTTCACACAAGTCCTAAAAGTAGATAAAGAGAACCCAGTTAAACAAATGAGACAAAAATATTATACTTGGTCATTTATTTATTGAGGAAAATGATCCAATATTACATATCTGTGAGTGGCAAAAGTATGTGAACCTCTAGGATTAGCAGTTAATTTGAAGGTGAAATTAGAGTCAGGTGTTTTCAATCAATGGGACGACAATCAGGTGTGAGTGGGCACCCTGTTTTATTTAAAGAACAGGGATCTATCAAAGTCTGATCTTCACAACACATGTTTGTGGAAGTGTATCATGGCACGAACAAAAGAGATTTCTGAGGACCTCAGAAAAAGCGTTGTTGATGCTCATCAGGCTGGAAAAGGTTACAAAACCATCTCTAAAGAGTTTGGACTCCACCAATCCGCAGTCAGACAGATTGTGTACAAATGGAGGAAATTCAAGACCATTGTTACCCTCCCCAGGAGTGGCCGACCAACAAAGATCACTCCAAGAGCAAGGCATGTAATAGTTGGCAAGGTCACAAAGGACCGCACGGTAACTTCTAAGCAACTGAAGGCCTCTCTCACATTGGCTAATGTTAATGTTCATGAGTCCACCATCAGGAGAACACTGAACAACAATGGTGTGCATGGCAGGGTTGCAAGGAGAAAGCCACTGCTCTCCAAAAAGAACATTGCTGCTCATCTGGTTTGCTAAAGATCACATGGACAAGCCAGAAGGCTATTGGAAAATGTTTTGTGGATGGATGAGACCAAACTAGAACTTTTTGGTTTAAATGAGAAGCGTTATGTTTGGAGAAAGGAAAACACTGCATTCCAGCATAAGAACCTTATCCCATCTGTGAAGCATGGTGGTGGTAGTATCATGGTTTGGGTCTGTTTTGCTGCATCTGGGCCAGGACGGCTTGCCATCATTGATGGAACAATGAATTCTGAATTATACCAGCGAATTCTAAAGGAAAATGTCAGGACATCTGTCCATGAACTGAATCTCAAGAGAAGGTGGGTCATGCAGCAAGACAACGACCCTAAGCACACAAGTCGTTCTACCAAAGAATGGTTAAAGAAGAATAAAGTTAATGTTTTGGAATGGCCAAGTCAAAGTCCTGACCTTAATCCAATGGAAATGTTGTGGAAGGACCTGAAGCGAGCAGTTCATGTGAGGAAACCCACCAACATCCCAGAGTTGAAGCTGTTCTGTACGGAGGAACGGGCTAAAATTCCTCCAAGCCGGTGTGCAGGACTGATCAACAGTTACCGCAAACGTTTAGTTGCAGTTATTGCTGCACAAGGGGGTCACACCAGATACTGAAAGCAAAGGTTCACATACTTTTGCCACTCACAGATATGTAATATTGGATCATTTTCCTCAATAAATAAATGACCAAGTATAATATTTTTGTCTCATTTGTTTAACTGGGTTCTCTTTATCTACTTTTAGGACTTGTGTGAAAATCTGATGATGTTTTGGGTCATATTTATGCAGAAATATAGAAAATTCTAAAGGGTTCACAAACTTTCAAGCACCACTGTACAAACATTCGTAATAAAAGACTTCATTATGGTGTGATTGCAGTGTATTAGTACTGAGTTGTACATAAAGAGCCTCCCACCCCTCCCCCCTCCATCCCTGCAGTTGTTTTGCCCTGTCTAACCCCCTGGTAGAATCATCATCATCATCAGTAATAATAACGGCATTTCTCAGATGCGGTGTTTCCTCAGGACCTGCTGATCAGGAGAGAGTACTTGGTAACAGATGGTAATGTAATAATGTGACCTTTGACCCTGATGTATCTACTGATGAGGTTGCGGGTGAAATGTGAAGTGTTCAGGGTACGAGCTGTCGGCATGGCCAGCTGTTTGAAACCGAAATTCAAAACCTGCATTAATCAGAATAAACCCCACTGATGAGGTGTTTATAGCTCATGTGGAATAATAATAATAATAATAATAATAATAATTGCATGTGGCTATGTTTAGTTTCATTTTGAGACTTTTCTTTTGCCAGAAAGCTTTCAGGAACAAAATCCCACACACAAAACCCTTATCTCCGTACTGTTTTATACCGTGAATTTGAACAATTACAGCTATTCTGTTTAAATCATCAGGGACACGCCCACTTTCTGGCAGGTAAAAACCTCATCTGGTATCTCTATAAATCAGGGCCTTTGTTTCTCCAAATGTTCACTTTTCTATTTTTATTTTCAGATCCTGCTTTTGTCTCTGATCTGGGTGTGTGTGTGTGTGTGTGTGATCTGTATTCACAGAGCCGCTCGTCTCTGAGGCCTGGTTTTCTCAGCAAGGTCGAAGCATACGCTTTTTAAACCTCGCTGTTTTCCCGTACGGTGTCTCCTCACTCACTCACTCAGCTTCGTGGATGTGTTCAGCATCTCTGACAGATTCGCTGATGTGTTTTCTGACTCCGTATGACACACGGATGTCTATAACCAGGGACTAAAGGATGTTGCACCTACATTTCCATTATCAAGGAAAAACTAAAGACACAAACTCTTTGGGGCGGCATGGTGGTGTAGTGGTTAGCGCTGTCGCCTCACAGCAAGAAGGTCTGGGTTCGAGCCCCGTGGCCGGCGAGGGCCTTTCTGTGCGGAGTTTGCATGTTCTCCCCGTGTCCGCGTGGGTTTCCTCCGGGTGCTCCGGTTTCCCCCACAGTCCAAAGACATGCAGGTTAGGTTAACTGGTGACTCTAAATTGAGCGTAGGTGTGAATGTGAGTGTGAATGGTTGTCTGTGTCTATGTGTCAGCCCTGTGATGACCTGGCGACTTGTCCAGGGTGAACCCCGCCTTTCACCCGTAGTCAGCTGGGATAGGATCCAGCTCGCCTGCGACCCTGTAGAACAGGATAAAGCGGCTAGAGATAATGAGATGAGATGAGACAAACGCTTTGTGAATCTTGAAATGTGATTGACAGTTAAAATGACTGATAAGTCACACAGTGACATTAATGAGATTTTGATTATCTCAGCATGATGCTGGATGCCTCTCAGTTCCTCTCGGTTTAAAGCAGGAACATGGAGACGTTTGGGTGAATCTTATCCCTGATTTTGTCTTAGAGAATGTTTTCCTTTTCTAAAAGCATTTCTAAAACACATCTGATGTTTTTTTTTCTCCACATGCCCACAGGCTCCTGTCAGAACTCCACAGTTGTTGGAAAATATCACAAGGTCTGGATCTGACTGCGGAGTTTTATTGAGGTTTGTCTGGAAACATCGTCAAAATCGTGGGAAAAGCCAAGACAACGAACAAAGACAGGTCCGTCCTCATAAACCAGGAGAACGAGGGAACCTGAGACAGCGTGAACTCCAAACTGGGCCCTGAACAATGGAGGAGGTAAATAAAACACGGCTGTGGGAAACATACAAGAAGTCATAAAGACCTTCAGGGAAACAACGAGCTTAAATAAACGAGATATAAGTAATGTTAATCACTGAAGTTGATAATGAGAACAGGAAGACCATATAAGGAAATCGGGACATGTAACAAGAACCCTATCAGTTTGGGAGGATGGGAAAGTTTCCAGCTCCTCAGCGGATGTATTTCTGTATTAATATCTCATCTGCAAAATAAAAATGCTTGTGATAATTGATACTGTAGCTAAACTTTAGCTACACCAAGATGGAGAAATAAAAAAAAAAAAACACCCATCTAACTTTATCTGAAATGTATGCGTTTGTTTGTGATTAGCATCCAATTTGTTTCCTGCTAAACTGCACACACCAACCCAGGACACATCCCGTCCATCAGAAAGAGCTATTCTGCGACTTTTTACCGGATGACAGAATGATGCTTTATTTACAAATCTGCATCCTACATGGACCTGGAAATAGTGATGAAGTGCAGAACAGAACAGCAGAACACAAAACTGTCAACTCCAAACACTCGAGAGAAAATAAAGACAGATTCAAGTCATGAAGTAGAGAAAACAATAAATCATAGCCAAAGTGTTCCCTGTTGAAAAACCTCACAGGATCCTTGAGGATTGTCAAAGACCTGCCAAAGATCCTTAAAGATAAGGATCTTTATAGGACCCTTAAAGGATCTTAGAAAGATCTTCAAAGATCTGCATATGCAAAATTATTTGTAAAGATCCTCAAGGATTTGACAAAAATCTTTTAAGGATCCTACAAAGATCCTCATAATGATCCCCAAAAAGATCTTTGCAAGGATCCTTTAAGATTCTCAAGGATTCAACAAGGATCTTTCAAAGATCTTAGAAGGATCCTTCTAAGGATCGTGTTAAAATCTTTGTCAGGATCTTTGAGGATGTGATCAGGATCTTTTAAGGATCTTTGTCAAAATCTTCACTAGGTCTTTGCAAAGTTCCTCCAAGATCCTCAAAGATTTAACAAGGATCCTTCAAAGATCTTAAAAGGATCCTTTCCAGGATCTTATAAAGACCTTAACTGGAATCCTTAAGGATTTAATCAGGATCTTGTGAGGATCCTTGTCAGGTCTTTATGGGATCTTTGTGAGGATCCTTTAAGATCCTTGAGGATCTAATAAGGATCTTTCAAAAAAAAAAAGTAATGATCCTAATTCAATGGAATTGGCAAGGATGGAAATAGATTGAAACTTACACAATTATGATTCATAAGAATTGGATAAGGATATACCACAGAATCCTGAATAGCAAACATCTTAAAAGGATCTTTGAAAGAATCTTTCATGATTTCCAAGTTTTCAAAGATCTTGAAAGGATCTCTTGGTCAATCAGTTGACTTCTTCTACCAGAAACGTCAGTGTATCTGTTATGATAGCATCAATAAAGAATTGTTTTGTTTGGAATTGAATGTGATTTTGTTTTTTAAGATTCTTGTAGATCTTGTCAAGGATATTCAAGATCCTTGAAGATCTTGTCAAGAACTTTAAAGAGCTTAACAAGAATTTCAAAGATCCTTGAAGATATTGAAAAAAACTTTGAAGATCCTTGTAGATCTTGGCAAGAATTTTAAAGATCCTTGAACATCTTTTGAGGATCTTTGCTGTGATCCTCCACAGGATCATCAAAGACCCTCACAAAGAACTTTACGGATCCTTGAAGATCTTTGAAAGATTTTCACCAGGGTTATCATGAGACTTGGTTCTCAAACGTTTTGTAGCCAGAGACCCTTTAAACTTTAAAATCAGTCCCATGGATCCCCACAGTATGGATTTATTTCATGAAAATGATTAACATTAAAAAAAAAAGCCCCAGAAGTTTTTATTCCTGAAATTTCCACTGATTTGAACACTTTAGGTCTGAGTTGACTTTGGTGCTTGGACCCCTAAATATAATCACTTTGATAATGTGACATTCTGATTTCCACAACAACAAAAAAGTCACAGACCCCCGGCTTTGCTTCATGGACCCCTGGTGGTCCCCAGATCCTACTTGTGCAATCATGACTGTCATTATCAGGATAGAGTAAGGACTATATGTCACACCTTCTCTAGGTATTTGAGTAATTTCTACTCGTCTGTATGACTGCAATAGTCGCTATAACTTGCTTGTCATACACTACCTGCCCAAACGTTTGTGGATACCTGACCATCACGCCCCCCCCTTTTTTTCTTTCCCCAAACGATTGCCACAAAGTGAGCTGAAGGTTGGAGCGAAGAACTCGAGTGTCCTGCACAGAGCCCTGACTGAAGTCAACTCCATGGAAGACCTTTGGGATGAACTGGAACTGGATACTCAAAATCTCAACACCCCAACATCAGGGTCTGATCTCACTAAAGTTCTTGTAGCTGAACTAAATGAGCACAAATTCCCACAGCCACGCCCCAAAATCTAGTGGAGCTCATTATAACAGAAAAAGGGAGTAAATCTGGAATGTGATGTTCAACAGGGGCATACAAGTGTAATGGTTAGGGGTGCACAAACTTTGTAGCCTGGTGAATTTTGTGACACAAGGCAAGATGCCTGCCTAATGAATGAATTTATGATTCATCTAGCTTTGTACAATTCATCTAATCCTAGGTCGCTAAAGTTTACGTAACAGCTCAGAAATGGGCGGCGTCCACATTCATTATAAACTTCATAAAATCACACTGATTGTTTATTAGCTTCATGTTGGCCGCTGTATTGAGAGCCATGCTAGGTGCTGGTTGTGTCTGTTAAACTCCAGTATGACTCGAGCTTGGCATGAATAAGTGGGTGACGTGAACGAAGTTTACCTTAATACAGTGAATACAGAAGACTACCAACATTTATATGACATCATCACGCTGCTCACAGGAAGCAATATAAAAAATCATGCTCAGCAAAATAGTTAGCATCATTATCATATTGCTAAGAAGGAGCAGTTGAAGGAGAATGTGGATGTTTTGCCTTTGAATGTCGCATTCGAGAATGTTACAAGGATGAATATTTAATCATCATCCGAATTCTGAAGAGTTCCTGAGACGTGAAACTGAGAGCATGGAGTGGCAGTGTGTGGTGCTATCACACCATACTGTTTAGAGCTTCAGAATTTGGAAAGAAACATCCAAGTATCATATGTTCAGAAATGTCTCCCATGCCTCGTTAAAAAAAAAAACCCAAAACTTTAAAACTCCAGTCCAGACATGTCTGAAAACCAGCAAAACCCAGAAGCATTTCTCCAGAACAGATACGTCATGGTGCTGAAAGGCCCGGAGCTGAGCTGTCAGTGCTGAGAGACGTGTATAAATTACAGCCTCGAGGACAGAAGCTCTGGAGAGAAATGACCTCCTCAGAGCCAAGAGTGATGAAGGAGAGGAGTTATACTGAGGCTCTTGCTCCATCTCTCCGTCTTTAGCTAAAAGCTTCTTCTGCTTCCTCACATTCATCACCACTGTCACTCTACTCAATGTGTTCCTCATCATCACCTTCATCACTCTGAGCAAGCAGGGTCCAACTGAACTTCCATATTTACCCAAGAACACCACCATGGAGAGTGCACTGGCAAGGCCGAAAGAGAAAAGTCCTCTGTGTCCCTACAGCCAAGAATCATCTCTACTCCTCCACTGAATCGCTCTGAATTGATTCTGGATCACTGACTCAATGCTGAATCACTCTGAATCAATTATAAATTACGAAACCAATTCAGAATCGATCTCAACCAGGTCTAAGCCACTCTGAATCAAATGGAAATCACTTAATCAGTTCTGAATCACTTTGGACCAGTTCTGAATCACTCTGAATCACTGAAACACCCCAAATTACTGTAACTCACTCTGAACAATTTTTGGATCACTTTGAATCAATTATAAATGATGAAACCAATTCAGAATTGATCTCAGTCAGGTCTAAGTCACTCTGAATCAATTGGAAATCACTTAATCAATTCTGAATCACTGAAACACCCCAAATTACTGAAACTCTGAACAAATTCTGAATCACTCTGCTCATACTTTTTTTTTTTTAACTTCGAACCTTAGTCCCAGATTCCTGCAGAATGTTCAGTCTATCAGGACCAAGAGCATCATGGGAAATCAGACAGCCTTGCATACGTAACCTCAGATCATCTGGGCTCCTTTCCAGCTCTGCGTTTCATTTTTCTCTTTGCACAGTGGCTTTATTTCATCTTGAATAATGAAATGACTCACACTGCACCGGTTTATTTTTACATCAGATCTTTTGGGAAACATTATTTTCCCAAAAGGCAGAATTCAATAAGAGCACAGAATAATATGGAGCACATAAAGATAATGAAATTGCAGAATGCCAGCTGCAGCCTGAAGTCTGAGCGAGTGTAATCTGTGCCACTTTGTAGGTGGGAGGGACGGCCTTCCTCTCTCATCAGCCAATCACAGACGCCTGGTCTGTCATTTAAAACAAATAGACTGGTTAGTGCATGTAACACAATAATCCTCCAGTGCACTTGTGTATTTTGTTTGGTTAAATGTTTAAAGTTAGCTCACACTGTAATGTAAATCAGATTAGTTAGGGGAATGTTTCATCTTGCTCGGTGGGTTCGGCTTGTTTTGGGTGGAGCTCTAGTGTTGAACTCGAGTCGGTTAAGTCCGTAGTTAAGTAGTTTTTTTTTCCAATTCTCATAATAAGGTCGTCATTTTTATAAAATAGTCAGACTATTAATAAAAAGGCAAAATGTCAGGTTTTTGTCTTCATGTGTACAATACAGAGCCTCAATTTTTTACCACCAAAGTGACTTTTTGAACTTTTGATTTTCTTAATTCTATGCAAATTAGAAAATTTCAGATATTCTCCAAATGAATGTGAAATGAAAGTGAATCTCGTCCATGACCTAAAGCTTCGCTCATTCAATCTTTAACTCACTGAATGACAGAGAAGCAAATCTTGTGTCATAACCATCAACTACAAAACACAGACAGTGTATCATCTCTAAAAAGTGAAGCCACTACAGCTCTAGCGCCCCTACTGGCTGGCTGCAGAACAGTTTCTAGCCCCGCCCATTCCCATGAGTTTCAATCACAAAACAGACTTTTTTTTCCGTGTTATTTTTCTCGTCTAAACTGTCTTTCCATCTCCAGTGTTGAATTCGAGCAGTTAGTTTGTTAGTAAGTTGCTGATATCTGTACAGTTATTATTTTCCTTCAGAAATTTGTTTTTAAAATGTTATTCTATATCATGAGAAGGCGTGGCTGCACTTGGGGACGACATGATTGACAGCCTTTGCCTGGAAGAACCCGGCCTCAGCTCCTGCCTCACATCCTGTCTGTTCATTATATACAGTACACTACTTCTTTGCTTTTCTGGACACATTCACTAATACAATCTGTTATCATTTCTATTACAAACATCTCAAACATAGAGAGGTTTAATAATAAAAGGCGAGTTTAATCACACTAGCTACGAGCCATTTAGCCACACTGATAACTATTTTATTTCAGTATTAATGACTTCCAGACAGCCAACTTTTGAAATCTGTGCAAAACCCATTCGTTTATCAGCGAACACAAACACTACCAATAACATAAGGCTGGAGATTATAAGTAGGTTAGTTAGTTAGTTAACAGCGCACTCAGAATAACCATGTGTCCCAAATAATGAGTTATTAACTCTCACTGCACTGCCGGAACATTCCCCGTCAGTCACATAAATATCAGCGAATTTCCTCTTCATGTCCAAGTGATAAATATCTTCCCTAGATGCGTCTGTATTAATGAACTATTTCCAGCTGAAACTGTTTAAACTAAGCTAATTAACATAAGATTGATTTCCATAATGAAGACATTCTGTGACGTGTTCAATGGGTGGGGCTTACCAAATGATTAGGTGTACCTGACTTTGGCTCTCGTCCCTCCTGTGCAGACTCTGGCTTCAAATTTGGGAAGATGGTAGATGAATTTTGGCTTCATTTCTATAGAATGTGAGGCAGTGGGGTGGAGTCACAGCACCCATGTTCTCTTCAGTCGATGGTCAGTGGATGAAAGAATGAATCAGTGACTGAAACACTGACGCAGTGAATGTCAGAGAAGAGACCCGAACCCTGTCTGTTGGGTCATGTGAGCAGAAGTAGGTGGCAGTCACCTTTAAATTGTGCATGTCAGTTATTCAGAACGGGCGGCACGGTGGTGTAGTGGTTAGCGCTGTCGCCTCACAGCAAGAAGGTCCGGGTTCGAGCCCCGGGGCCAGCGAAGGGCCTTTCTGTGCGGAGTTTGCATGTTCTCCCCGTGTCCGCGTGGGTTTCCTCCGGGTGCTCCGGTTTCCCCCACAGTCCAAAGACATGCAGGTTAGGTTAACTGGTGACTCTAAATTGAGCGTAGGTGTGAATGTGAGTGTGAATGGTTGTCTGTGTCTATGTGTCAGCCCTGTGATGACCTGGCGACTTGTCCAGGGTGTACCCCGCCTTTCACCCGTAGTCAGCTGGGATAGGCTCCAGCTTGCCTGCGACCCTGTAGAAGGATAAAGCGGCTAGAGATAATGAGATGAGATGAGTTATTCAGAACTTTGTAAGCAATATATTTTAATACGCTACTGGACCTACAACACTAAAATTTAGTTCAAAACCCCTGATGAAAAGAAATAGGTTCTTGTACATCCACTACATCTCACCCCCTCCACCATAACCCCCTACACCACACCCCAGACCACACTCCCTACACCACACCCCCAGATCACACCCCTACACCACACCCCCAGATCACACCTCCTACACCATACCCCCAAACCACACCCTCAGACCACACCTCCTACACCACAACCCCCAGACCACACCCCCATACCATACACTCCCCAGACCACACCTCCTACACCACAGACCCCAGACCACAACTCCAATACCACAACCCCTACACCACAACCCCAAGACCACACCTCCTACACCCATAAACTCCAGCTGACACCCCCAGACCACATCCCCTACACCACAACCCCCAGACCACACCCTGAAACCACAACCCCAGACCACACCCCTACACCACACAACCCCAGACCACACCCCCTATACCATGCGCTCCCCAGACCACACCTCCTACACCACAGCCCCTAGACCACAACTCCCAGCCCACACCTCCTACACCCACAAACTCCAGACCACACCCCCAGACCACACCCCCTACACCGCATCCCCCAGACCACACCCCTACACCACAACCCCCAGACTACACCCCCTATACTATACACTCCCCAGACCACACCTCCTACACCACAGACCCAGACCACAACTCCCAGCCCACACCTCCTACACCCACAAACTCCAGACCACACCCCCTACACTGCATCCCCCACACCACACCTCCTACACCACAACCCCCAGACCGCACCCCTACATCACAACCCCCAGACCACACCCTGAAACTACAACCCCCAGTCCACACCCCTACACCGCACACCCCAGACCACACCTCCTTCACCACAATTCCCAGACCACACCTCCTTCACCACAATTCCCAGACCACACCCCCTGACCTCCTCAGGTGCTGAAAAGTATTTCAGTGTAATGCACTCTGCTATCTTTCCACACCCACATCTAAAAGGTCTCAGAATGAAACCATTTGATTCTCATGGGATAATAGAGAAGCTCCTCCCATGTTTTTCTTATAATTATGACTCGGTTCTGTTTGTTATTTATTTCAATACATTTCTAGAGAACAAGGAACACATTTCTCCGGCTCAGGCCCAGCTGTAACTCATGAATTATCACCCAGACTGCATGGCTTTCACTTCTGTAAAGTATAAATGTCAGAGGAAAGAGCTTCTGTCAGCAGGATACTGCCGTGTTCTACTGCCACACATGTCGGTTCTCGTGTTCTATGCAGATGGCATCCTTTATGGTTCCGTCATAATGATTTATGCTAATAATTACACAACTTTGAGTATCTAATTAATGCTCCCCACGTTAATCATCAACATAGAAACTGAATTTTGTGGTAATGATTTTTGTGGTTGATTAGAAAGTTAAGGATTCTTTAGAACATTAAAGGTTTACACACACACACACACACACACACACACACACACACACACACACACAGGCTATAGTGTGTGGCTGTCTCTGCATCTATATTAATAACACATAATTAAGGCTCTAAACATAAAAACACATTATTTATGGTTGATTGACAGACACTGGTTCAGCAGTGCATGCTGGGAAACTGCACCAGGTCACCACACCCACAGGAGATAATTATCTACACCACAGCTGAGGTTTCTTTAAAACGCTTCGTTTGGCCACCTCGCAAGTGCAACTGCATTTTATCATCACAATAAATGCAAAAATATTACCACGATTTATGATACTATGATGATAATTAATCCAGATTACTTACCTTTTATTGCTGTGGTCTGTTATGTAGCCCCACCTCTGTGTGATGTCATCAAACAGTGGGTGGAGCAAGATACAAACAGGAAATTACAACAACAAGAGTAAGATAACTTTTAAATTTAAATTTAAATTTTTTTTTTGCTAATTCTACTCTTAAAGCTACAAGTTTATTAGAAATCCACTCCTGATTTCTCATAATTAAATTATAATAAAATTATATCATATATTTCATTAATTATCTAACTTTTTTTATTTAGTCATTTTTACATTATCAGTAACACTTCTCAGAATACCGAGTTAGGTCTCAAATGAACTAGTTACCTTCCAGAATCGCAAGTTAGCTCAAGAAATAAGATGTTAGTTTCGACCTTATCTGAGCTGCTGTAACCCCCAGATTATTTTGTTAGCTCCCAGATTAGCAATAAGATCTCAGGTTTGCTCGTTAGCTCTGAGATTAGTGTGGTAGTTCCCAGAGAAGACAGTGAGCTCTGGAATTAGCAAACTGGTTTTTAGATTCTGTAAATTAACTCTTAAACCATTTCCCAGTATCATGAGCTAACTAACTAACAGTTTATCTTGTTTTTTTGCTAGCTCTTGATTTAGTGAGTTAGCTCTAAGTTGGGTAAGTGAGCTCTGGAATTAGCAAATTATTTTCCAAACAGTCATTACATTACATTTAATGTAATGTATTCTTATACAGAGAGACATACAGCATACCCAGAGCAGCCTGGGGTTTGGTGCCTGGCTCAAGGTCACTTCAGCCACTCCTGCTGGTCCAGGGAATTGAACCAGCAACCTTTTGGTCCCAAAGCTGCTTCTCTAACCATTAGGTCATGGCTTCCCTCCAAAATTAATTGATCAAAATGAACTCCCAGTTTGGTGAGCTAGCTCCCAGATTAGCTTGGAAACTCTCAAATTTGATAGATTAGCAAATTAATGCTCAGATTGAAAGGTTAGAAACAGAACAAGCAAATGAGTTAACATTTTAATTGACTCCCAATATGTTGAGTTAGCACCCTTTTGTTAACTCCCAAAGCTAACTAGTTAGCGCTCAAATTCACGAGCAAATGTCTTGATTAATAAATTCAAGAAATTCCCAGATGGGCAAATTAGCCCTGGGGTTGGTTAGTTTACAGATTATCTGAGATAGCTCTCAGTTTGGTAAATAATCTCCCAGTTTAACTGGCTGTCCCAGTTAGTGGGCTTGCGCCCAGATGAAGAATGATGGATGTTTGTTTGTGTCTTCTGGGACAATGATATCGACACACAGTATATTCCTTTTGACATGCTGGACGTTTTTAAAGCCTCACGTTATAAAATCCAGGACTGATAAAACAAACAGAAACATTCAAGAACTCAAGGTTGAAATAATGTACATAGAGAGCTGAGACATTTCCATTGTTTCAGTGGAGGAGAAAGAGGAAGTGAAATCAGAGAGAAATTTTAGCAGCGACGTGTCTGAGCTGGTTCCTGTCAGAGAAACCCACGACATGGCTCACATTCTTGATCTGATATTCCCAGAAATGGTGTGTGTGTGTGTGTGTGTGTGTGTGCAATGAGTCTAAACTCTTTAGCACTGACACTTTTACTGTACAAGCTGACCCCCCCCACACACAAAACAAGACCTTCATACTAGCATACTATTACAATATAATAATAATTAAGGAATAAACCACTTGGGGACATGCTTTTATTGGACAATAATCAACACTGAGGTGGTGCGATGAAGTCGGATTAATGTTACGACTCTGAAGTTTATTATTTTCCTGCAACAGCACAACCCCGAATGTTTTATTCCTTTTACATGCAACATTTTAGTATTATACAAACATAATATTATATACTCTCATGCTGTTATACTGATATACTGTTACATTAATTAACACATTAGCTCTGGTTTAATCTTAGCATTTATAGACCAGCTGCAGTAATAAATCTCTGATCCCACGTCTGTCTGGAGTATCTGGGTTCTGGGGCTTGATAGAAGGCAAGATAATTCTGGTGCACCTCCATCCCATTTGGACCTGGTACACCAAAGACAATCTCTCTACCATTACATAGGCCCTGTCCCAGTAGCTCCATTTGCTTGGTGCTGCATCTCTTTTGCCCCTGCAGGTTGGAAAGCCATACCCAGTCCCCTTTAGGTGGCTGTTCTCCCCCCTGCTGAAGACTGTGCTGCTCATTCCTCTCCTGGTATCCTCTCCTGGTGTTGGAGACGACATCTAAGAAAGTTGAAGATGAAACTACCTTTCTATCAGTTCTTATAGTGGTTCCTCTTCTTGCAAGGTACCAAGAGAACCAAACTGGAACATATGGGTGGAGCTTCTGTCCCTGAGATTGAGATGCTGAACCTCTTCTGCTCCTCGGACCTGCCTGATCCATCCTGATGCCCTATGTCTGGTTGGAGTCTCATCGCATCGCTCCTGTGGAGGACGGCCCCATATGGACAGTCAAAAGTCACACTTGGAGGACGCTCTGGACTCTTACAGTAATGCTTTTATGGCTGAGGACTACAGTTGACTTGCTAACTTTAGGACTGCAGTTGTCATGAACAGTTTTGCACTCAAGTTTCCATCAGTGAAGAGTTTATAACATCAACGAAACTGACTTCATGTTAAAACTGTTAAAATGTTATAATCTCACTATCTGCTATCACCCAAATGAGGATGGGTTCCGTTTTGAGTCTGGTTCCTCTCGAGGTTTCTTCCTCATGTTGTCTGAGGGAGCTTTTCTTCACCACCGTCGCCACAGGCTTGCTCATTGGGGATAGATTAGGGGTAAAATTAGCTCATGTTTTAAGTCACTAAAATTCCGTAAAGCTGCTTTGCGACAATGTTTATTGTTAAAAGCGCGATACAAATAAACTTGACTTGACTAGAAAACAGGGTAGACTGTGGTTGAATGCGGTCGGCAACAAAACCTGACAAGTTATCACTAGACTCAAAGTGTTTAAAAAAAACCCCACTAGAATGAAATGTTTCCAAACAGAGCGCATGGAACAGTGATCTGGAAATCCTGGAACGTTCTGTTTAATTGAATGTGTCCATGTAAAACCCCAAAACCATAGCAGCCTGAAGCTGCTCCATTGTTGGTATTATAGTTAAAAATGTGTGCTACTCTCACAGGTACGGTTGTGTAGTCAGAACCAGACATGGGAACTAGTTCTGGATTTGTAACTATATTGAACTGTACTGTCTGGTGGAAAAGCACTGGATCCAGGGCCAGGTTTAGTTCCTGATCCAGAGCACACTACCGTTCAAAAGTTTGGGGTCACCCAGACAATTTAGTGTTTTCCATGAAAAGTCACACTTTTATTTCCCACCATAAGTTGTAAAATGAATAGAAAATATAGTCGAGACATTTTTCTGGCCATTTTGAGCATTTAATCGACCCCACAAATGTGATGCTCCAGAAACTCAATCTGCTCAAAGGAAGGTCAGTTTTATAGCTTCTCTAAAGAGCTCAACTGTTTTCAGCTGTGCTAACATGATTGTACAAGGGTTTTCTAATCATCCATTAGCCTTCTGAGGCAATGAGCAAACACATTGTACCATTAGAACACTGGAGTGAGAGTTGCTGGAAATGGGCCTCTATACACCTATGGAGATATTGCACCAAAAACCACACATTTGCAGCTAGAATAGTCATTTACCACATTAGCAATGTATAGAGTGGATTTCTGATTAGTTTAAAGTGATCTTCATTGAAAAGAACAGTGCTTTTCTTTCAAAAATAAGGACATTTCAAAGTGACCCCAAACTTTTGAACGGTAGTGTAGGTATTTTCTGCAGAGGATAAACTAGGGCTCTATGTAAATCATCCCTAGATAATCATTTCTGTGAGGATAAATTCTAATCAGTATGCTTTTATCAGAGTAGATCCTCGCCCCAGGGAATCCTTCACCTGTATTCTGCAACCGGTTCAGCCGCGTGTCTTCACTTCCAGCTCAGATTGCAACTTGTCACTCTCGGAGTCTGTTAATGCAGTTGTGTTATTTTAGACCACATTCTCGACATTTCAGAGCACGTCTCATCTACACCTACACCGACTAACAGTGAAACTATTCTGCCTTGAGCATGTTCACCTTTCACACTCATGCTGATTACGCAGTGAAACAAGAGCTCTCTTGTTGAAGCTCCAGCTTATTAAATGAATATTGATCATAACACACATTTACACTTACAATTACTTTTACACACACACACACACACACACACACACACACACACACACACACACACACACTTCGAGTGAACTCAACTCAACCGATCTCAGCAATCCTAGTGAAGGGGGCATGGCTTCAGACTCAGTAAACTTAACGTGACCAGACGTCCCGGTTTGACCGGGACAGTCCCGATTTTGAGTTGCGTGTCCCCAGTCCCGACAAAGGTCTGTCAGGACGCTGAAATGTCCCGGTTTACACCAAACACTAACAAACTGTCCCGGTTACAGCGATCATATATAGCCAACGAGATGTCAATAAAGTTTCTAGCAATTCAGCATCAATGTGCGTGTGTGCGCAGTCAACCTTACAATGTATCTATTTGTACAATGTTACAATATAGAGGCCGCGCTATAACGTTTTTTTTTGCGCTAGCGGCTGTCAACTACTTCGCGACAATGCCGAACGGATGAGCGCTGGGCGGAGATGTTCGTGCACTTCAAGAGTCGGGAGATTCCTTACAGCAATGTCAGCCAGCTTTGCCAGTTTGCCACGTGTCTACCTGGCACCAATGCTCCAGCTGAGTAGCCTGGCAAGCCAGACTAAATGTGAATATTTAGTCTGGCCTCGATCCGTAGACATTTCCGAAGCGGGTAGGAGGAACAAACCGCTGTCTTTCAAACTGTCTCTGTGCGTATAGGCCAACGCTCTGACCAATCAGCGCAACAGTGACTGTGACGTAGTCAGAGCGACAGAAAGCAGTGGGGGAGGCCTTGAAATAAATAATTTTTCAAAATGCGTATTAATTAATAAACAGGTTCTAGATATTAAGAAGTTTGGAGATAATGACCACAAGTTTGGAGTCTGTACCACATACACATTTTTTTCCAAGTGTTTTTCAAGGGTTTGCTTAAACTGTTTTTGAGAGTTTTTATTTAGTGGTGTTTGGTGAAATAATTTCCCTTAAATTTAAAATCTCATCTCATCTCATTATCTGTAGCCGCTTTATCCTGTTCTACAGGGTCGCAGGCGAGCTGGAGCCTATCCCAGCTGACTACGGGCGAAAGGCGGGGTTCACCCTGGACAAGTCGCCAGGTCATCACAGGGCTGACACATAGACACAGACAACCATTCACACTCACATTCACACCTACGCTCAATTTAGAGTCACCAGTTAACCTAACCTGCATGTCTTTGGACTGTGGGGGAAACCGGAGCACCCGGAGGAAACCCACGCGGACAACATGCAAACTCCGCACAGAAAGGCCCTCGCCGGCCCCGGGGCTCGAACCCGGACCTTCTTGCTGTGAGGCGACAGCGCTAACCACTACACCACCGTGCCACCCTAAATTTAAAATAACGGGAAAATAAGAAACAATCAAAAAGTAATGTTTCAAAGCTGTTTGTTAATTCTTCGTACTGCACAAACTAGCCCCATCCTTTTGGCTACGAGCGGAGCCAGCTGGTAGATCAGACTTTTGCCATAGCCGGTCGGCAAAACAGCGAAAACGTCCTTCTTGAAAAGGAATGAGCGGAGAGCCTCTTCCTGCTCATGTTTCAACGAAAACTCCCAAGTCTAATTCTTCTAAAACTGATTCCAAAGCCGAGTCAAACGTGCGCTGTTCACTAGAAGTAGCCATCTTTCCTGTTGTGCTTTCTCCAGCGTCGCACAGCTTTGTCGTCACTCCTGCAAAAGCCCGCCCAAAGAATCCAAACAAAAACCTTGCGTTGTGATTGGCGGGCACGATTTGATGCCCGGGGTGTTTTTGTTTATTTGGTGCGAGGCTAGACCCACTCGCTAGGCAAAAAAATATTTTATGGCCGCTAGGCGGGTGGGTCTAGTTTACTAGGCTACCAGCTGAGTGAATATTTTCACTCATGAGCAACACCTGGACTGACGAGAGGATTCGCATGACCGTGCCTACTCTCAAAGCCTTGCTCATTACCCGGGCCAATTTCGACGATACTTGCTCGCAGTTTCCCAGCAGGCTCTCGGGCAATAAAGCGCTACTGGAGCAAATTCACTCATCATGTAAATATATGTAATAAAATGGCATCTTCTTTAGGGTGGGTGGGTTGGGCGGCTGTGTTTCTGAAACATTTTTTGTTGTCTTTCATCTGTTTCATCTGTCTTGAATCTGTATCACAGATTGTCTTGACTTGTTTGATGCTGTTGTCAACTCAGGGTTCACGTTTTCAAAAGAGTTAATAGCCGACACTGGTTAAGATTAAACAGGGGCATTTTGGGTAAAGGTTCGGAGGTGACAATGATTAGGCTCATGTGCTCATTCCTGTTACAATGCATAGCCTATTGTTTAAAAAAAAAGTTAATCGCATAAAGTCTTGATGTTAATATGCAAGCAATGCATTTTCTTGGCGTTTTCACAAAGGTGAAATAAATCAGGTGAAATGTAGGCTGTTGGCCTATTCCCCATCATCACATCTGTTGTCTTTAACTGAATTGTGATAGAAGTACATGTAGATAACAAGAAAATACTTGCTTATTCTCTGAAATGTTGATAAAAGTGAGCTTCTACAAAATGATAAAAGCACCTGTCTGAGCCGGTTTGAGCCGCGCATGTTTACATCAAAATGCGTGTGCGTGCACGAGTATCACGGTCACGCGCAAAGTGTCCCGGTTTTAGACTCGGGAAATCTGGTCACCCTAAGTAAACTGGGCGTGTCCTCTGTAATATATATATATATATATATATATATATATATATATATATATATATATATATATATATGGGTCTGTCTCAGAAACTGGGTACTGTGGGGGTTCCCCACTAAATATACTCACAGTCAATAAACTATACGGTTTTGAATGGTGATGTTGGTTTTAATTTGAAATAAAATGATGAAAGAAATAATACAGATAAAACTAAATTTTTGATGTGAATACTCTATTCAGGGCGGCACGGTGGTGTAGTGGTTAGCGCTGTCGCCTCACAGCAAGAAGGTCCTGGGTTCGAGTCCCGTGGCCGGCGAGGGCCTTTCTGTGTGGAGTTTGCATGTTCTCCCCGTGTCCGCGTGGGTTTCCTCCGGGTGCTCCGGTTTCCCCCACAGTCCAAAGACATGCAGGTTAGGTTAACTGGTGACTCTAAATTGACCGTAGGTGTGAATGTGAGTGTGAATGGTTGTCTGTGTCTATGTGTCAGCCCTGTGATGACCTGGCGACTTGTCCAGGGTGAACCCCGCCTTTCACCCGTAGTCAGCTGGGATAGGCTCCAGCTTGCCTGCGACCCTGTAGAAGGATAAAGCAGCTACAGATAATGAGATGAGATGAGAATACTCTATTCAGAATTTGGCAAAAATTCTGCAAATTTGTGGAAAAATGGCGGCTTGATCTGGGACATGATAAATGGTCGACTACATCGCATTCCCTTAAAAAGGTTGTAGTCCACTGAAAAGTCTACAGTTATCACTGATTGTATTTTAAGTTGTAACTTTATACACCTAAGGATCGGTGCACTCACAGAATAATCATAACCGTAATAAAACATCATGCAAAATACTTGACCACCGTTGTAACTCCATTTTCCGCAAACCCAAAACCAATACAATCGTGTGTTTTGATCTAAACGGAAAGCCTCAGGGTCGAGGTCACGACCTCACCAAAAGTAATAACTTAAAATCACTACGCCGTATAAACATTTAGTTATAAATCTGTGATTTTGTTTTTTTAAAATGAAAGCTGAAAGTTAGGTATAGAATATGTTTCTTACAGAATATGTTACGATGGTAGCTGGTCTTGTATGAATTTCTGAGCTATAAAATGAGTTGTGGTCTATTTTTTACCGTAGCGTGTTATTTGTGTGCGGGGAAGGACACACATTAACAATCTGCATGTGTAGAATGGAATTTTCCACTCCAGCAGTTAGAAGTTGATTGTGCTTCCATTTGCGGTCTTTCTGTTACGCGGGTGATCTGTTCGGACGTTATCACTGAAAAGGTGAGTTTTGACAGTTTTATTTTGTTTAGTCTTGCAGTATAAGGCAATAGAATGTTTCTTTTTCATCTTACTTTCATATTTCGTAGTGTTTGCATATTTGTGGCCAATATTTTGCAACCGTGGTCAATTTAGATCGAACTTTTGATAGAATCTACGGCCAGTCATTTTGCCCCGCCCCCTCTCTGTCCGGTGCGGTAGTGATGTCCCGTTGCTCGCGCGCCGCAGCAGAGACCCGCGCGACCTTCAGCCGGTACAGTCGCTGTTCTTTTACCACCGCCGTTATTCTCATCTTTCCGGTGTGTTCTTGATTTTTCCATTGTGTCCTATTTCGCCAAATCAAATCCCCAAACTGTATCATATTATTCATATTTAAGTGAATAATCAGTTCAGTCATCATAACTTGGCAGTTTTAACCCAAGCAATCAAAAAGAGGAAATTTATTCAATATTTTCACTCATCTGTGAAGGAAGGGCTTTAATTCTTCATGATGCAGTTATTTTACATATAAATCAATTTTACAAAAGAATTGTAATAAAAAATGTTCCACAGTGGAGGCCAGATAAAGCAAGATGCTATCTTTATTCTTATTAAACATGACAAAAGAAACATTGAGTGTTCGGTAAATGTAAAAAAAAAAAGTAAAATTAGAAAATTTATTTTTTGACCATAATGTCCCAAATGAGAGACCAGTTTCTGAAACACACACACACACACACACACACACACACACACACACACACACACACATATATATGACTATTCCAATGTGAGGGTGTGTGGCCTTAGGCTCAGTGCACTCTTTGTGGTAATTGTGTTTGTCAGTGAAAGGGGTGTGGCCCCTGGGCACTGTGTGTGAGCCAGGCATGACCTTTATGACCGTAAAGGTGTGGCCATTATGGTCTCTGTTTGTCATTCCTTGTAAAGGAGGCGTGGCTTCTGTGGTCTCTGTAAGTGTTAATCACAGTGAAAAAGGCCTGGCCTCTGTTATATTTGTATCTGTTAGCCCCAAGGAAAGCATCATTGATTACTGAAAATTTCTGAAAAGTTTATAGATCAACAAATGAATGACCTTCTCAGACAAGACTTCATTAATCTTCATTAATACCATGTGTTCTGATTGGCTCTGCATCAGCACTGGCTCAAGTCTACTTTCCTGCTACCTAGCATCCTGGGTGCCGGTCTTGCGGTGCACAGCGGGTTCTGGGGGCTGATAGAAGGCAAGATCATTCTGGTGCACCTCTAAAGTTCTCCATCCCATTTGGGCCTGGTACACCAAAGACAATCTCTATACCATCACATACTGTAGGCCCTGTCCCAGGAGCTCCATTTGCTTGGTGCTGCATTTCCTTTGTCCCTGCAGGTTGGAAAGCCATACCCAGTCCTCTTTAGGTGGCTGCTGAAGACTCTGCTGCTCATTCCTCTCCTGGTGTCCTCAAGATACTTAACACAGAAGATCTACAAAGGTTGAAGATGAAACCACTTTTGTGAGCTTACAACCTCACATACCCTCTGAGGTTTCGTATTGGTTGCTGTGTATGAGGGCTCCAGTCCTGCAGGTGGCACTGTTCAAAATTTCATGACAGCTGCAGGAAGAAGATTATACTGGACAGAGTTTTTGCAGTAGTTGTTGGAAGAACATAAGCACAACACAACAGAGAGAAGAATCCATTGTTCAGCTGGCTGAGGTCCTTCACTATCTTCCTTGCTTTGGTCCAGTGCTGCTTGCTGTAGATGGTCAGGGATCTCACTGTGGATGGTAGGCTCAGCTGATTGCACCATCCTCTGGAGAGCCCGCCTATGGTGAAATCTTCAGAGAGAACTCAACTAGTCCTCGTCTGTAACCCGGTGAGGAAGTTCTTTTCAGTCCAGTCGTGGAACAGCGTTGATGCTGATGAAGTGCAACTCTAGATGATCCGTCTCTATTAATGTTTCAACATCTTGACTAGATCTTGACATCACCGAGCTTCTGGATGGTTATTCCAGCTTTTCAGAGATGCAAATGAAATCAGCAGTGTGATAAATCCCTTTATCCTTTAATGAGGGCTAAAGATCATTACAGGGCACTCGAGTAAATCTTTAATATCGGGTTCGTCTCTTTAAAACAAGTGTCGAGTGGCGTTAATGCAGTGTAACGTTTCAATAATACATGATCATTAATGAGCAATGAGGAGATTTCTAATGTCTCATTGAGCAGCGGAGATGTTTAATTAATGTCCGAGTGTGTTGGATAATGATGAAAGCCTAATTAGAGAACAGCGGGAAGTTTCAACCCTGCATGTTTAATGTGACGTTCATACGATCGCAACCTTGTCAAAGGAAAGACACAAACATTTGTATATTTTATTCTGATTTTATTTCCTGTGATGCTAAAACTTTCAGTTTTTAGTGATTCAAGTAAGCTGAGGTTGGAAAATCTTAAGATTTATAAAAATATATTTATAAAAAAATCCCAAACACAATGACAATTCTGATTTTTTTAACAGTTTTATCGACACTTTATTAACCAAATTTCCAGACTTCATTCCTGAGGAATCCACCAGCGATGGAGAAGTGAAAAAAAACAAGGGATGGGATTGTTTTCTTTTTTCCTGAACAAGTTTATGTTGTACTCGTGCCACACATCTCTCGGCGGGAAATGGTCTTTTCAGTTTTCGCTAAATTCAGTTAGCTGCATGTCAAGGCGGGTGAGTTACGGTCCATGTGCCGCAATGTGAAGGCGGATTGTCTGCGAAATTTAAAAAAAGATGGAAAGAAAAACAGGCAGGAATGAAGATGGAAGGGATTCCTTTCTTTCTGATTCAGATTTCTTTCACTCTCCAGCTGCGCTGTGGTCCAGGTGTCGTGCTCTAATTGGCAATTCGGTGGGCAATAAAGCATTTTGGGTTAGTTCAGCTCGTAAAGAGCTTTCATGCTGTTTCCAAATGATGTAATTAGGAAGACATTTCAGAAAGCAGCAGGCGGAGGAAAAGAAAACGGGGAGGAGAAGAATGAGGAGGGCCATTCGTCTGCTGAGGTCTCGCCAATCTGTTTCTCATTTAACACGGCAGTGTAATGCGAGGACGGAGTTTGTTCAAGAAACAGAAACGTTCGTTTTATCTTCTTACACCACAGAATCACTTAGAGTCATTCAGAGAGGGAAGAAAGACAACACACACACACACGTGTGTGTGTGTGTGTGTGTGTGTGTGTGTGTGTGTGTGTGTGTGTGGTGTAGATTAATGTGTTGATTAATTCTCTCCAGCAGCAGCTCTGACAGTAGTGCAGGTTTACTGGATATTAATGCACTCGCACTAATCTGTTATGGTTTCTATAGTAACGGCTCATTCACAGGGGCGTGTCCAACAGACGCTCCACTGATAATAAACAGATTAAAAATGTGTGTGATTGTTGATACAGTGAAGTTTTCTTAAAGTAAGGAGAGGTTTATTTCTGTCTCGTTTCTGGAAGGAGTCTCCAGTGTCAGTGCTGTGTATCAGTCAGAGTGAAGCTGGAACTGTACGGTTTCCGACGTCTTCAGGACAGAGCTGTGTTTAAAAAAAATCTTATTAACTTAAAGAGAGAGAATAAAGAGACACCGGTGAGGGAAAGATTGTTTATAGCTGCTGTAATGTAATGACAACAGGAACTCACTAACTCCATTCATTAAATATAACTATAAATGGATAAAATGTACAACCTATTGGTCTGTAATAAATTAAATCTCTGTGATGTAAAAGGAATAAAACACTTATGGACGAGAGAGAGAGAGAGAGAGAGAGAGAGAGAGAGAAATCAGCTTCCCTTCATCACACCTCCCTGCGTCTCAGTGTGTTACTGTTTAACAAACTCACATCTTTTCAGTCACTAACACAGTCCTGTAACCTTTGACCTTTAACCTTCAGGATGCCTGTGTCAGACGTGTTGTGTTTACAGGCGTGATTGTGTTGGTGTTTGAAGTTCTGTACAAGAGAATTTGAGTTTTCTGTATCAATCGATTCTTCACACCTGCACCTGCTTCTTTTGTTCTAATAACAGAAAGGACAAGAAAGCCTTTGTTTTTATTGAACACACACACACACACACACACACACACACACTTCCGTCTTTGTGAAGACATTCACTGACATCATACCGTACATTCCCTAGCCCCTTACACTAACCCCACCCCTTACACTAACCCCACCCCTTACACTAAACTTAACCATCACAACTAAATACCTAACCCCACCCCTTACACTAACCCCACCCCTTACACTAACCCTACCCCTTACACTAACCCCACCCCTTACCCTAACCCTACCCCTTACACTAACCCCACCCCTTACCCTAACCCCAGCCCTTACCCCAACCCCACCCCTTACCCTAACCCCACCCCTTACCCTAACCATCACAACTAAATACCTAACCCCACCCCTTACCCTAACCCCAACCCTTACCCCAACCCCACCCCTTACCCTAACCATCACAACTAAATACCTAACCCCAGCCCTTACCCTAACCATCACAACTAAATACCTAACCCCAGCCCTTACCCCAACCCCACCCCTTACCCTAACCATCACAACTAAATACCTAACCCCACCCCTTACCCTAACCATCACAACTAAATACCTAACCCCACCCCTTACCCTAACCATCACAACTAAATACCTAACCCCAGCCCTTACCCTAACCCCAGCCCTTACCCCAACCCCACCCCTTACCCTAACCATCACAACTAAATACCTAACCCCAGCCCTTACCCTAACCATCACAACTAAATGCCTAACCCCACCCCTTACCCTAACCATCACAACTAAATGCCTAACCCCACCCCTTACCCTAACCATCACAACTAAATACCTAACCCCAGCCCTTACCCTAACCCCAGCCCTTACCCCAACCCCACCCCTTACCCTAACCATCACAACTAAATACCTAACCCCAGCCCTTACCCTAACCATCACAACTAAATGCCTAACCCCACCCCTTACCCTAACCATCACAACTAAATACCTAACCCCAGCCCTTACCCTAACCCCAGCCCTTACCCCAACCCCACCCCTTACCCTAACCATCACAACTAAATACCTAACCCCAGCCCTTACCCTAACCATCACAACTAAATACCTAACCCCAGCCCTTACCCCAACCCCAGCCCTTACCCTAACCCTCACCTAAACCTCCTCTAACCTGAACCCTAAAACTGAGTCTAAACCTTCAAGCAGCCTGTTGAAGAAGTGAGAACCAGTGAAAATGTCCTCACTTCCCAAAAATGTATAACTCTGTTAGTAAAAAATGTATTCCAGTCCTCAATATGTAGCAAGCACAACTACACACACACACACACACACACACACACACACACACACACACACACACACACAGTGTTCAGATTCTCTGAGATTCCCTTTAAACTCCTCAGGTACCCCATTCCCTCTCACAGTGAAAGTGTATATTTAATGTTATTAGACTGTAGTGGTGTCACTGTCATGTAATGATTTACGTGGCAGTGTTGTACATGATGTAAATGATGGTGTTGTCACGTTGCCGGCGGTGATGTAAATGATGATGTAGCGATGTTGCGACGGCACTCAGACGGCCTTGATGTAAAGCAACCGGCGGCAGCCGCAGGGGAAATGTTCCAAGATGGCGGGGTTTAAAGAAAGGGAGTAATAAGTGAAAGCGTGTGAACTGTAGTTTGAGGAGTCGTGCTTGTATGAGTGAGAGAGTCAGCAGGTACGGCGTCCCAGTGTATCAGCAAAAATGTTATAAATAGCTTTTGCTTGAACAAAACAAATGTTCAGAAACAGGAAAAGACTCAATACAGACGTGATGCAGCTCGACTCGTGCCATGTTGCGAACTCACTAATGTCTCAGCTTGGGCTTTTCACAACAGTGGACTCACCACCTCATGAATTATACGTCACATCCGGTCTCACATGTCTGGCACTCTGTAGAATCCCGTTAAATACCGTCAGCTGGGATACATGATCTCTGTTACTTCTCCATTATGGAAGACGGAGTGAGAATAAAAATTCGTTATCTGTTCCGTGTTGTTTTTACATTTTACAATAACAGATTTTATATGTGTGAAAGGAGCTACAGACTCTGATTCTGACGAGATTCTGTTAAATTCGTTTATTCTTCTGATAGAATTTTGATTGTTTTTTTATGAAAAAGAATATAATAAATGATTAAACATCCCCTCAGCTGCACAGTTTTAGTTCAAACAAACCTCTGTTGCAAAAATACTGTATAAAAGTAGATTGATAGAATCTGTAAAACAAAATCACTTTCAAAAAATGATGACATAAAAATGTGCTTTTAAAAAAATGACTGAGTAGAAAATATTAAAATATTAAAACATTAAATCAGCACTCGGTGTTTAAACACCAGCGTCAGGACGTTCCAGAGTTCTTGGAGAACCTGCTGTGGTTCTTCTGTCTGTGCAAGTAGAATCCAAGTCCAAATTCCAAAATCAACCCCCCTCCCCCATCCAAAACTCCTGATTATTTATTTGTTTATTTGTTTGCTTGTTTTTTTTATTTAATCAGAAACTATAGCATGTATGAAATAATGAAGTATACACACCTTCGACCTCCTGCTTCTGTATAAAGCAGTATATCGATGTTATTTCAGTAAGTGATTTCACACAGCAGCTCCAGGCTTTCTCTGAGCTTTGTGGTTTTTTCCCCTGATTAAATAAAATCCATTATTTTTTTTGCGGTGCGGTTTCCATCAAATCCTGTACTCTGATTGGCTGGCGAGCGGGTCCGTATCCTACAGTACAGACCCCGGTTACGGACCTCTGGTGACTCGCTCGTTCACAACAACAACAAACATAGTAGCATTTTTTGTCAACATTTATCTTTTTTTTAAATAAGATTTATTTATAAGATTATCAAAAATCTTATAAATTTTTGCCAGCATTTCTCAGGAGAACAGCATTAATTTTACAGCATGGATAGCGATAACGACAGTGTTCACAGCGAAAGTGAGTTTTACTCCCCTGAGGAAGAAGAAATAAAAGAAAACATTTCAGGAGAAAGCTAAAAACCTGTAACTGCTGCTAACGCCGAGCAAAAACATGGCTGAATCCTGAATGACTCCTATTTGTATAAATAGGGGACTACATAGGTGGCAAAATGTAGTTTTTTCCTGCCATGGAAGTGCACTTGTATACCGAGGAGGAAGCCATTTGCATTACAGCCGTGAATGAGGATTCAAAATGGTGGCTCGGCTCGGTTTTCCCTTTCGGGCGCTCTCGTTTTCTGTTAGAATTTGGTAAAGAAAAAATAAATATATGTTATTTACCAGCTTAAGGTTGGTCCGTATGGTGAAATACGCTGACCTCGGCCTTGAATACTGACCTCGGCCCAGAGGGCCTCGCTCAGTACTTTCAAGACCTCGGTCACGGTATTTCACCATACGGACCGACCTTAAGCTGGTAAATAACATATATTTATTTTATATCTGTATTATAAAACCATGTATTCATAATAATTTCATTTAAAAACAGCTCTGCAGCTTTTCTATTTTTAATCGTGTGAAATGTTATAATTTATCTCCCGGCTCTTAAAGTTTAATTTATTCATTCCATATGAAACACATTTCTTTATAAACATGATAAATGTAATATTTTATCTTCTAAAAACAGAGTTAGAGTTTTGACGTTCACACAGAACGGAGCTGAGTTTACAACGGTGTTTATTCTCGCTCTTTCAGTGTTTATTGATTATTAAATGTATTAATTGGAACAGTGACTAATAAAACATAACGACTTCATCTGTGCAGTTGCAGTCCTCCTGTGTGTGTGTGTGTGTGTGTGTGTGTGTGTGTGTGTGTGTGTGTGTTTTAGGGAGTCAGCACTTGTGACACTGGCTTGGTTTCCGTTGCAGTTTTGTACACAATAGAAAAGATATTTTAAAAGTTTTGACGAGAACCCAATCAGGAATATTCTGTGATTAAAACTGGTTTTCTCCTCTCTCTCTCCCTCCCTCCCTTTTTCTCTCTGTCTGTCTCTCTCCATTTCTCTGTCTCTCTCTCTCCTTCTGTATCGCTCTCTCCAGCTGTCTGTCTGTCTGTCTGTCTGTCTGTCTCTCTCTCTCTCTCTCTCTCACTATCTCTCTCTCCCTGTGTCTGTCTCTCTCTCTCTCCATCTCTCTCTCCCTCTGTATCTCTGTCTGTCTGTCTCTCACTCTCTGTCTGTCTCTCTCTCTCTCCCTCTGTCTGTCTGTCTGTCTGTCTGTCTCCCCATCTCTCTCTCCCTCTGTATCTCTCTCCATCTGTCTGTCTGTCTGTTTGTCTGTCTCTTTCCCTCTGTATCTCTCTCTGTCCATCTGTCTGTCTCTCTTGCTCTCTGTCTGTCTGTCTCTCTCAGTGCTGGGTGATCATGGTGAAGGGTCTGTTTCAGTCTTTTAAACTATATATATATTTGATTTTCTATCTCAGTTAAAAACAGCACTGGCTTAAAAAACAAACACAGTAAATGAACTAAAGTCACTTCCAGGGATTGTGCACCTGGTTTGCACGAGGACTCCGGTAAGGCACGTACAGACATCGAGCTGTCACTCCGGACTGGGATCGGGCTCGGGATTGGGATCAGGCATGTTCCCAGATCAGAGAAGAGGAAAGTGGTAATGAACTGGAGGGAACAGTGCAGGCTAATGCTGAAACCCCTGGTGAGGGGACGGATGTAGCAGCTGGTCCACAGGGAGAACAGGAGGAAGCAGGGCTGTGGGGTGATCGGTACCATGTCTGAGATGTTTCAGACATTATCTCACACTCAGACGAAGGTAGTCTCCATTCCTTAGAATAGCCTGGTCGACCTAAGGAGCTATGTCAAGATGTTCTGCTCCTGTTTGAAGAAACATCAGGGGGACTGGAGCTCAGGAAAGCAGCAGGTCTCAGCTACTTCTACTAAACAGCAATGAACTGGACCTGAGGAAGCCAGCAGCTTTCTCCAGGTCTCGGCATCCAGAACCCTGAGGAAGTGCTTGGTGAGAGCTGACAGCACAAGGTTAGGCCTCCAAAGAGAGGCGGGATGGTGGAAAACAGCAGTATCTCCCCAGGGTGAAACAGGACTCTGGTCCTTCAAGACCCCTGAGCTGGGGAGGTTTCAGGACATTAAGAACATATCTCTCTCTCTCTCTCTCTCTCTCTCTCTCTCTCTCTCAGGGGTAGATAAGTGAGTGTTCCGTGGAGATGATGAGCTGAAGTGGAGAAAGTGGAGCAGTAAATCTGATTTTCCTGGTTTTTCAGCTGCTGCACACACACTGACATTTTAATCCTGTAATCCCATGCTTTGTTCTGCAGGTCATGACTCTGTGACCTTTCATCTCCTGTGGTTCCTCCTGTCCTTTTCCTTTCTCAGACAATCTCGTATAAATGTCAACTTCAGCAGCAGAACTCACACAGAAATCCTCGCGCTCGGAGACTATTTTATTATTTTAGATGAAAAAAAGCAGACAAACAGTGAGATGGAGTTTCTGTTTCTAGTGCTGAAAACTGCATTGCGAATCTGTACAGATGTTTTTATTAACACTGTAAACTGCAGTGCGAATCTGTACAGATGTTTTTATTAACACTGTAAACTGCGGTGCGAATCTGTACAGATGTTTTTATTAACACCGTAAACTGCGGTGCAAATCTGTACAGATGTTTTTATTAACACCGTAAACTGCGGTGCAAATCTGTACAGATGTTTTTATTAACACTGTAAATTGCGGTGTGAATCTGTACAGATGTTTTTATTAACACTGTAAACTGCAGTGTGAATCTGTACAGATGTTTTATCAGCACTATAAACTGCGGTGCGAATCTGTACAGATGTTTTTATTAACACTGTAAACTGCGGTGTGAATCTGTACAGATGTTTTTATTAACACTGTAAACTGCGGTGTGAATCTGTACAGATGTTTTATCAGCACTGTAAACTGCAGTGCGAATCTGTACAGATGTTTTTATTAACACTGTAAACTGCAGTGCGAATCTGTACAGATGTTTTTATTAACACTGTAAACTGCGGTGTGAATCTGTACAGATGTTTTTATTAACACTGTAAACTGCAGTGTGAATCTGTACAGATGTTTTTATTAACACTGTAAACTGCAGTGCGAATCTGTACAGATGTTTTTATTAACACTGTAAACTGCGGTGTGAATCTGTACAGATGTTTTATCAGCACTATAAACTGCGGTGCGAATCTGTACAGATGTTTTTATTAACACTGTAAACTGCAGTGTGAATCTGTACAGATGTTTTATCAGCACTATAAACTGCGGTGCGAATCTGTACAGATGTTTTTATTAACACTGTAAACTGCAGTGCGAATCTGTACAGATGTTTTTATTAACACTGTAAACTGCGGTGTGAATCTGTACAGATGTTTTATCAGCACTGTAAACTGCAGTGCGAATCTGTACAGATGTTTTTATTAACACTGTAAACTGCGGTGCGAATCTGCACAGATGTTTTATCATGACAAGAAGCCTGGGTTTGGGGGAACCAGTCTGTCCTGCCGGAATGTTCACAGCGGGCTACCCAATGGATGCGTGGGAGCGGTGGCGGGTCGTGTGTCTGGCGGTCCTTTCTGTGGAGGACATTGAGGATATCTACCTATTCGGAACCATGATTACAGGACTTTTGCTGATTGGATTAGGCATTGCCCTGGTTTATTGAGGAAATCAGAAAATGGTGACAGCTGTCCAAAGCCCCATAAAGCTGTCCGACATGATTGAAGCGGTGGGCAGAGCTATCAGCGCTCAGACTGTGGCTATTCAGAACTTCAACCGCAACATGGATAACATCATGGAAAAGCTTTCGGCTTTGCAGAGGAAAATGGATTCAGTTTGTTTTGGAGACCAGAATGGACAATCAGAGTAGTCATGTAGAGGAATGCGTCTACTCGCCCCAAGATCAAACAACCCAATCTTATCTGCTTTCAGCTCCCTCAGACAGCACTGGTCTAGGCCAAGGCTGTTGCTGGGACAACAATTCCCCCCGGAGGTCACTGCTGTTAGACTCTCTCGTATTCCTCCCCCCTCTTCCTGCAGTCACCGCTTTTACCCCCAGTATGACAAGTTAGTAAGCGTCGTCTGGCTGCAGGACCGGACTGCTTGTTTGCACTGGGTTACCTATACCTCCGCCCTCTCCCTCATGCCCTTCCCCCCAAGTCATGTGTAAAGTGATTTTGTGCTTATGTGCTGAGGTGTTTTTAATGTTCCCACACTGTACTCCCCCCAGGAGCATAGTGTGGGGGTTGCTTTTTTCTCCTTCCCTCCCCTCATGTTACGACTGTATTTTTTCATCCCTGTCTTCCTGTCCTGTCTACTCCCCCTGTGTTAATTGTATGTATGTGTATATACATGGACGGGTTGATGGCTAATTTCGCTGGTACTTGTGACTAGTGACAATAAAGGGTCATTCATCATCATCATCAGCAGCACTGTAAACTGCCATGCGAATCTGTACAGATGTTTTTATTAATACTATAAACTGCAGTGCGAATCTGTACAGATGTTTTATCAGCACTGTAAACTGTGGTGCGAATCTGTACAGATGTTTTTATTAACACTGTAAACTGCAGTGTGAATCTGTACAGATGTTTTATCAGCACTGTAAACTGCTGTGCGAATCTGTACAGATGTTTTATTAACACTGTAAACTATGGTGTGAATCTGTACAGATGTTTTATTAACATTGTAAACTGCAGTGCAAATCTGTACAGATGTTTTATTAACATTGTAAACTGCAGTGCAAATCTGTACAGATGTTTTTATTAACACTGTAAACTGCAGTGTGAATCTGGACAGATGTTTTTATTAACACTGTAAACTGCCATGCGAATCTGTACAGATGTTTTTATTAACACTGTAAACTGCAGTGTGAATCTGGACAGATGTTTTTATTAACACTGTAAACTGCCATGCGAATCTGTACAGATGTTTTTATTAATACTATAAACTTCAGTGTGAATCTGTACAGATGTTTTATTAGCACTGTAAACTGCAGTGTGAATCTGTACAGATGTTTTTATTAGCACTGTAAACTGCGGTGCGAATCTGCACAGATGTTTTATCATGATGAGAAGCCTGGGTTCGGGGGAACCAGTCTGTCCTGCCGGAACGTTCACAGTGGGCTACCCAATGGATGCGTGGGAGCGGTGGCGGGTCGTGTGTCTGGCGGTTCTTTCTGTGGAGGACATTGAGGATATCTACCTATTCGGAACCATGATTACAGGACTTTTGCTGATTGGATTAGGCATTGCCCCAGATGTTTTTATTAACACTGTAAACTGTGGTGTGAATCTGTACAGATGTTTTTATTACCACTGTAAACTACGGTGTGAATCTGTACAAATGTTTTATTAACACTGTAAACTGTAGTGTGAATCTGTACAGATGTTTTTATTACCACTGTAAACTGTGGTGTGAATCTGTACAAATGTTTTATTAACACTGTAAACTGTAGTGCGAATCTGTACAGATGTTTTATCAGCACTGTAAACTGCAGTGCGAATCTGTACAGATGTTTTATTAACACTGTAAACTGTAGTGTGAATCTGTACAGATGTTTTTATTACCACTGTAAACTGCGGTGTGAATCTGTACAAATGTTTTATTAACACTGTAAACTGTAGTGCGAATCTGTACAGATGTTTTATCAGCACTGTAAGCTGCAGTGCAAATTTGTACAGATGTTTTATTAACACTGTAAACTGTAGTGTGAATCTGTACAGATGTTTTTATCACCGCTGTAAACTGCGGTGTGAATCTGTACAAATGTTTTATTAACACTGTAAACTGTAGTGCGAATCTGTACAGATGTTTTATCAGCACTGTAAACTGCAGTGCGAATCTGTACAGATGTTTTATTAACACTGTAAACTGTAGTGTGAATCTGTACAGATGTTTTTATTAACACTGTAAACTGCGGTGTGAATCTGTACAAATGTTTTATTAACACTGTGAACTGTAGTGCGAATCTGTACAGATGTTTTATCAGCACTGTAAACTGCAGTGCAAATTTGTACAGATGTTTTATTAACACTAAACTGTAGTGTGAATCTGTACAGATGTTTTATCAGCACTGTAAACTGCAGTGCAAATCTGTACAGATGTTTTTATTAACACTGTAAACTGTAGTGCGAATCTGTACAGATGTTTTTATTAACACTGTAAACTGTAGTGCGAATCTGTACAGATGTTTTATCAGCACTGTAAACTGCAGTGCGAATCTGTACAGATGTTTTTATTAACACTGTAAACTGCAGTGTGAATCTGTACAGATGTTTTATCAGCACTGTAAACTGCAGTGCGAATCTGTACAGATGTTTTTATTAACACTGTAAACTGCGGTGTGAATCTGTACAGATGTTTTATCAGCATTGTAAACTGCAGTGTGAATTTGTACAGATGTTTTATTAACACTGTAAACTGTAGTGCAAATCTGTACAGATGTTTTTATTAACACTGTAAACTGCAGTGCGAATCTGTACAGATGTTTTATCAGCACTGTAAAGTGTGGTGTGAATCTGTACAGATGTGCTACAGATGTAATGTGAGATTGGATAAACACAATCAGAGAGGAAAGGAGAAACAAACAACATAGTGTCCTGTTTCTGGACTGTTTTTTGCTTTGGATCATCTGGAATGTGTGTGTGTGTGTGTGTGTGTGTGTGGTGTGTGGTTAAGTTGGCAGTCCACACACTTTATTTTGTTCTTTCCTCACTGCAGACTCGTTTAGCCAACATCACAGCCTCTCTTTTTCTCGCTCAGTCCATCACGCAGTCTTCCTCTTTCATCTCCACTCGGATTCGCTTTGTTTCTGTTTTACTGCAACTGTGATATAAAAACATCAAACAGATAAACAGATCTAATTTAACTCTAATTTAAATAAATCAGACCAGATCAGATTAGAACAAACCAAAGCAGACCAGTCCAAAGTATACCAGGTCTGATTTTACCCAACCACATCAAACCAAACCAGATCAACAAGAATGCACCAGTCCAGATCAGACCAGAGAGAACCAGATCAGACCAAACCGGACAAGAGTGGACAAGACCACATTTGCCTAAATCAGATCAGATCAGACAACACTAAACCAGATCAGACTAGAATAGATTAGACCAAATCTGATTGGACCAGAACAGAGCAGGAGCTCAACATGCTCTTCCTCCACTTGTTGTATCTGAGGTGTGGTGCAGTTTTCACCTTTGACTCCTGAAGGTCAGTGTGATGTCACTGATGTCTCACCTGCACACGTTTCTCACACTGAGGTAAAACAACACAACGACCACAACAACCGAGAGAATTTAACCGGGACAACAGCAAACCTTCAAACCATGCAGTGTCTCTTTCACTCCTTTGTTCCTCCCACTTCTCTTCTTCAGAGAGACAGAGAGGGAGACAGACAGACAGACAGACAAAGAGTGAGGGAGATGGGAGAGAGACAGACAGACAGACGAAGAGTGAGGGAGATGGGAGAGAGAGAGAGACAGACAGACGAAGAGTGAGAGAGACAGAGAGACAGACAGACAGACAGACGAAGAGTGAGGGAGACGGGAGAGAGACAGAGGAAGATGAAGGGAGATGGAGTGTTTCCTCTCAGACAAACGAACCGTAACATCAAAGCGGGTGCCGTGTCACCACAGGGTTACGCACATATTTTCACTGTCATTTAAGTCCAATCCCAATAAGCGAAGGTGAAAATAAAGAAGGAGAGAAGAGACGGAGTTATGGAGGGATGCAGGGACGGCCCTCGTATCTGCAGGACGTTGTTCTCACACAGACATATGGAGGACATTAAACAACTTTTTTTTCTTTTCTTTCTTTTTAATGTTGACACTGGAGCCCTCGTGAAACATGACTCACACTGACTCCAGCTTTCAGGCCGCTCTGTGTGTGTGTGTGTGTGTGTGTGTGTGTCTTCCCCCACGTTGTTTCTGGTATGCTTTATTTGTCCGTCACCCAATAAAACATCCACACGCACGTTTTCCGAAACCACATGTCTGTCTTCGCTCCATCTTACAGCCGGGATTCACATTCTGCTCCTGCTAAAAGTATAAACTGTTTAAAAAAGAATCTAAATTAGGATTTATTTTACTTTTAAAGATTACAGGAAACTCATTTTTAAAGCACAAAAATTTCGATACATATGTTTTTGGGAAAATTTGTAAAGAGAATACGCCCAGACAGAAGTGTCTACACGCTGATCATCAGCAAAACATGAAAATTTGCAAATTAGAAAACCTAAACATGGTGGGTGGCACGGTGGTGTAGTGGTTAGCGCTGTCGCCTCACAGCAAGAAGGTCCGGGTTCGAGCCCCGTGGCTGGCGAGGGCCTTTCTGTGCGGAGTTTGCATGTTCTCCCCGTGTCCACGTGGGTTTCCTCCGGGTGCTCCGGTTTCCCCCACAGTCCAAAGACATGCAGGTTAGGTTAACTGGTGACTCTAAATTGAGCGTAGGTGTGAATGTGAGTGTGAATGGTTGTCTGTGTCTATGTGCAGCCCTGTGATGACCTGGCGACTTGTCCAGGGTGTACCCCGCCTTTCACCCGTAGTCAGCTGGGATAGGATCCAGCTCGCCTGCGACCCTGTAGAAGGATAAAGCGGCTACAGATAATGAGATGAGATGAGAAAACCTAAACACCCCGCCCTCTTCCATTAGTACACCATAATTCATCTCATCTCATCTCATTATCTGTAGCCGCTTTATCCTGTTCTACAGGGTCGCAGGCGAGCTGGAGCCTATCCCAGCTGACTACGGGTGAAAGGCGGGGTTCACCCTGGACAAGTCGCCAGGTCATCACAGGGCTGACACATAGACACAGACAACCATTCACACTCACATTCACACCTACGCTCAATTTAGAGTCACCAGTTAACCTAACCTGCATGTCTTTGGACTGTGGGGGAAACCGGAGCACCCGGAGGAAACCCACGCGGACACGGGGAGAACATGCAAACTCCACACAGAAAGGCCCTCGCCGGCCACGGGGCTCGAACCCGGACCTTCTTGCTGTGAGGCGACAGCGCTAACTGCTACACCACCGTGCTGCCCTTTTATAATCTTAAACATCTAAAAAAAAAATTTCCGTAAATTTATAACTTCTGATTTTTTTTCCTCAGAATATTACCTCCCACCTCTCAGCTCCATTTATTTATTTACCTACAATGGCTCTAATCCCAAGCATGGACATGCGAAGAAAAGAATTTCTCTCTCTTATGCAGTAATGTTTATTTTAATGACAACTTTGTGTTCTACAATTGAAGTCATCAGTAACAGTAATATATAACAGAACTCACTGAATGTTTTGAAGTATTTATTATTTACAGTTGCTGCATACCAGTGTGTGGTTCAGGTAAGGGGCATGGCCTAAAGCCTGACACCGGTGCTTTTCGCATTAGACGTGTTTTTTCAGTTCACATCTGAGTGTGTAAAAGTGTTACTGAGGCAAACAAAGCCTTTTAGAGCGAGTGTGTGAGTTAGAGAACAGCACTAATCTGGTGCCTATTAGCTTACACAGTGGATATAAAAAGTTTACACACCCAGTTAAAATGATCGGTTTTTCTGATGTAAAAAAATGAGACAATGATAAATAATTTCAAAACTTTTCCCACCTTTAATGTGACCTATAACCTGTACAATTCAACTGAAAAACAAACACATCTGTTAGGGGGAAAAATATAAAAATAAAAAAAACGTACAATAAGCTGGTTGCATAAGTGTGCACACCCTTAAACTAATACTTTGTTGAAGCTCCTTTTGATTTAATTACAGCATTCAGTCTTTTTGGGTTCACGCCTGCCATCAATTAAAATGACTCTGATTAACCCCAAATAAAGTTCAGACATTTACTCAGTTGCATCGTCCAGCAAAAGCCAGGGTTCGCAGAGAACTTATGAAGCATCAAAGGGATCTCATTGTTGAAAGGTATCAGTCAGGAGAAGGGGACAAAAACATTTCCACAGCATTAGATATACCATGGAGCACAGCGAAGACCGTCATCAAGAAGTGGAGAAAATATGGGACAACAGTGACATTACTGAGAACTGGACGTCCCTCCAAAATTGATGAAAAGACAAGATGAATACTGGTCAGGGAGGCTGCCGAGAGGCCTCCAGCAACACTGAAGGAGCTGCAGGAATTTCTGGCAAGTACTGGTTGTGCACTACACGTGACCACAATCTCCTGTATTCTCCATATGTCCGGACTATGAGGTAGGGTCAAAGAAAAACATCCAGGCCCGGCTAAATTTTTGCAAAAATACACATCATCTCTCTCAAAAGCATGTGGGATAATATGTTATGGCTTGATGAAACCAATTCCACAATTCCAAAAGGTATGTTTGGTGTAAAAACAACACTGTGCATCACCAAAAGAACCCCATACCCATGATGAAGCATGGTGGTGGCAGCATCATGTTTTGGGGTTGTTTTTCTTCAGCTGGAACAGGGGCTTCAGTCAAGGTGGAGGGAATTATCAACAGTTCTAAATACTAGTCAATTTTGGCCCAAAACCTTCAGGTGTCTGCTAGAAAGCTGAATATGAAGAGGAATTTCATCTTTCAGCATGACGATGACCCCAAGCATACATCAAAGTCAACAAAAGAATGGCTTCACTAGAAAAAAAATCAAAGTTTCGGAACGGCCCAGCCAGAGCCCAGACCTAAATCCAGTTGAAAATCTGTGGGGTGACCTGAAGAGGGCTGCGCACAAGAGACGCCCTCGCAATCTGACAGATTTGGAGCACTTTTGCAAGGAAGAGTGGGCAAATATTGCCAAGTCTAGATGCGGCAGGCTGATGGACTCCGACCCAAAAAGACTGAATGCTGTAATTAAATTAAAAGGTGCTTCAACAAAGTATTAGTTTAAGGCTGTGTACATTTGCACAGCCAGCTTATTGTACGTTTTTTTATTTTTTATGTTTTTTTCCCCAAACAGATTTGTTTGTTTTTCAACTGAATTGTACAGGTTATAGGTCACATTGAAGGTGGGAAAAGATTTTAAATTATTTATCGTGGTCTCATTTTTTTTTTACATCAGAAAAACTGATCATTTTAACAGGGTGTGTATACTTTTTATATCCACTGTACCTTGTGTTAGCAACATTAGCCTTGTAGCCTCGTAACTTCAGACACCAGGCATGTCTGATTGCCGACACCGAGACGAAATGAAACCTTGTGAACTGCACCGTCCCCAGATTCCACGTGTCAGACTGAGACGTGTTTGTTCAGGCCTCTGGTGCTGAGGCGGTTTACGCCCACTGCCATGCCCACTGACTCCTGCTGCCGTGTCGACACTCTGGTTCTCTCACTGACAAACACACACAATCACAACAACATACAGAGGAAATGACATCACTCATCATCACATGGCATCACTGAACATCACGATAACAATTTAGCAATTGACAAAATTCAAATAAATAAAAAAAAGAAAAAAGATCAAATATTCAATACACTGGTTGCATAAGTATTTACACCCTTTAACTAATGCTCTGTTGGAACACCTGATGCTTGTCGAACATCTTACTCCTTCTGAGCAAAAATGCTCCAGATCTATCAAGGACTGAGCAGATCTCCAGTCCTCAGCCCTCTGCAGGTCATTCCATAGGTTTACAACTGGTTTTAGTTCTCGGATCTGACTGGATCATTCAAAAATCATCTTCTTCTGAAGCTTTGTTGGGTTTGTTGGGTTTGGGTTGTCATCGTGCTGGAAGGTGACAAGTTTCTTCATCTTCAGCTGTCTAACAGACGCCTGCAACTTTTGTGTTATTTGGAGATATAAATCCAGCTGAAGAGAAGCAGAACCACAGCATGATGCTCCCACCACCATGCTTCACTGTGGGTATGGTGCTCTTTAGGTGATGAGCTGTCTTGTTTTTGCACCAAACTTATCTTTTAGAACTGCATGTAAAATGTTCTAGATCAGAATATAACACCTTTTGTGACATGGTTTGAGGTGATCTAGGTAAGCTTGGAAATTTTTTTCATGAGAAAGTTCTTCAGTCTAGCCACCCTACGTCATCGCACAGACGTGAAGAATATGAGAGATGCAGGGAGTGGTCTGGACTTGCCAGATGTCCTTGCAGCTCCTGTAATGTTGCTGTAGGTCCCTCAGCAGCTTCACTGGTAACTTTCCTTCTCGTCCTTTCTTTAGTTGTGGAGGTTCTTGGTGACGTCACTGACGGTGGTGCTCCATTTTCTCTGCTTGTTGATGATGGACTTGCTTGAAAAGTTTTATTGCAATCTTCCATTAACTGAGAGCTGTTGATAAAAGTTAGCATTGATATTTTTGGCCCAACGTCACCAACCATCACGACTGGTTCCTGCGTTGGGTTCTGAGGTTCTCGCACTGCGTTTAATCTTCAGTCTGAAGTGATGTTTTGCCATGAGCCATGCGTGTGATAACCGTCATTATGTTCGCTGTTTGTGCTCCTCAGCTATTGTTCTCATTTATCTGTTGGATCTCATTGCTATTTTTGTTCTCACACCATTCTGCAGATTAAATCACAGAACCGTCTTCAGGTTTCAGAAGTTCCCACTCTTCAGGAGGAGTCATGAAGATCGTCAGATGGGTGGAGATCGAGACAGCTGCCAAGACGTGAGAGACACAAAGCGTCGTACTGTAACGCTGTACAATTACGTGTAAGATTACACATATCGTTCCTTTTCTTCGTATTACGGTTTCCATGACAACGAGCGCTGTCTGTGAGTGTTTTTATTTTTATTGTGTCCACCTGCATCTGTTAATCTCCAGATTAGTGTGACTGAGGTTTCACTGTGTCTTCACAAAACGTCTTATCACGCATTCCTCTGTCCAGCTGAGACGTGGTTCTGGTTTCTGTACCGAGTGACGGAGTGGTGTGATGAAGCCGAGATAGTGTTCCCACCCTGAAACTGATTAGTTTCCTCTAACACCACGTCCCCAAGTGTTTTATTTCTGTTACACCATAATGGTTTTATTTAGCGCAGAAAGACGACGTGCAGCACGACAGAAGAGGACGAGCTTTACACACTTCTGCAGAAGGATCAGAGATACAAGGCAGATCTCAGGAGCACAGAGGGGAACGTGTGTGTGTGTGTGTGTGTGTGTGTGTGTTGCTCAGCCTGCAGATGTTATTATGAATTCTTTAGTAGAGATTCACAGTAAAAATGCTAACAAACTTCCTCCTAAGTAACCTCAGGGCCACACACACACACACACACACACACTGCACCTGGACTGGGTGTTTATTTGAGCTCAGAGGGGGCGTGTCAGAGAGATGGGTAAGATTATAAAACACACACACACACACACACACACACACACACACACACACACACACACACACTAATTAAACACCATTTAATTAACAGACAGTAAGAGCTTTAAGTATTAAATGAATGTATTACTGCTCACTAACACTGATCTTAATGACGGCACTCAGTTTAATGAAAGTAACATTACAGCTTAATTAATTTACACACACACACACACACACACACACACACACACACACACACTGTAGTCCTCATCAGCATGTTGTAATAAAATTCACAAGTTTAATTTTCACATCAGCACAAAAACACTGCAGGGGAATTAGTGTAACACACACACACACACACACACACACACACACACACACACACACACACACACACACACACTTTAAGCATCCGATTAATCAGTTAGAAGCAATTAAATAAAAATTAATTAAGAAGTTCGGCCATTGTTTTGTTTCACTTTTCTTCATTGTGTCAAACGGTTTAAATAAATAAAATATATTTATTTTATGTAAATGAGGCGAGTTTAATCATCGCACAGGATCTTTTTGTCCTGGATATTGTGTTTATTTTTTTTTTTATATTTTTTAATAGTGTATGTCATAAATATTATCAATATTATAATTTCATTCTTGCATATTTTTTCTTTTCTTTCTTTCTTTCTTTCTTTCTTTCTTTCTTTCTTTAAAAAAAGTCTTCCAGAAAAAAATAATAAAGCTGAATTAGTCCAAAAATTTCAAAATGAATTATAGACCATATTACACAAATAACGACAATTTCAAATACAACCCCGATTCCAAAAAAGTTGGGACAAAGTACAAATTGTAAATAAAAACGGAATGCAATGATGTGGAAGTTTCAAAATTCCATATTTTATTCAGAATAGAACATAGATGACATATCAAATGTTTAAACTGAGAAAATGTATCATTTAAAGAGAAAAATTAGGTGATTTTAAATTTCATGACAACAACACATCTCAAAAAAGTTGGGACAAGGCCATGTTTCCCACTGTGAGACATCCCCTTTTCTCTTTACAACAGTCTGTAAACGTCTGGGGACTGAGGAGACAAGTTGCTCAAGTTTAGGGATAGGAATGTTAACCCATTCTTGTCTAATGTAGGATTCTAGTTGCTCAACTGTCTTAGGTCTTTTTTGTCGTATCTTCCGTTTTATGATGCGCCAAATGTTTTCTATGGGTGAAAGATCTGGACTGCAGGCTGGCCAGTTCAGTACCCGGACCCTTCTTCTACGCAGCCATGATGCTGTAATTGATGCAGTATGTGGTTTGGCATTGTCATGTTGGAAAATGCAAGGTCTTCCCTGAAAGAGACGTCGTCTGGATGGGAGCATATGTTGCTCTAGAACCTGGATATACCTTTCAGCATTGATGGTGTCTTTCCAGATGTGTAAGCTGCCCGTGCCACACGCACTAATGCAACCCCATACCATCAGAGATGCAGGCTTCTGAACTGAGCGCTGATAACAACTCGGGTCGTCCTTCTCCTCTTTAGCCCGAATGACACGGCGTCCCTGATTTCCATAAAGAACTTCACATTTTGATTCGTCTGACCACAGAACAGTTTTCCACTTTGCCACAGTCCATTTTAAATGAGCCTTGGCCCAGAGAAGACGTCTGCGCTTCTGGATCGTGTTTAGATACGGCTTCTTCTTTGAACTATAGAGTTTTAGCTGGCAACGGCGGATGGCACGGTGAATTGTGTTCACAGATAATGTTCTCTGGAAATATTCCTGAGCCCATTTTGTGATTTCCAATACAGAAGCATGCCTGTATGTGATGCAGTGCCGTCTAAGGGCCCGAAGATCACGGGCACCCAGTATGGTTTTCCGGCCTTGACCCTTACGCACAGAGATTCTTCCAGATTCTCTGAATCTTTTGATGATATTATGCACTGTAGATGATGATATGTTCAAACTCTTTGCAATTTTACACTGTCAAACTCCTTTCTGATATTGCTCCACTATTTGTCGGTGCAGAATTAGGGGGATTGGTGATCCTCTTCCCATCTTTACTTCTGAGAGCCGCTGCAACTCCAAGATGCTCTTTTTATACCCAGTCATGTTAATGACCTATTGCCAATTGACCTAATGAGTTGCAGTTTGGTCCTCCAGCTGTTCCTTTTTTGTATCTTTAACTTTTCCAGCCTCTTATTGCCCCTGTCCCAACTTTTTTGAGATGTGTTGCTGTCATGAAATTTCAAATGAGCCAATGTTTGGCATGAAATTTCAAAATGTCTCACTTTCGACATTTGATATGTTGTCTATGTTCTATTGTGAATACCTATCAGTTTTTGAGATTTGTAAATTATTGCATTCCATTTTATTTACAATTTGTACTTTGTCCCAACTTTTTTGGAATAGGGATTGTAATTAAATAAATAAATAAATTCATAAAAATCTATTGCATATTTCACATTTCAAATAATTTTTTAATGTCTTTTTTCTTTGTGATTGAACAGTGTGAGTATTAAATTAACTGTTAATAATAAATTATTTAACGTGTGTGTGTGTGTGTGTGTGTTAAGGCTAACATTGGTCAAATGCTGATTATTTACATTTTTCAGAGTCAAGTTCACGTCTTTTACTGAAATTACATTTTTATAATTAAAACAGAATTTCTCACTGTTTGTATATGAAACTAATTTGGGGGCGGAGCTACAAACAATTTAAACCATAAAACTAGCCGGCTATTAAATGTGCGCTAGTATTGGAGATAAACCGATTTCCCCTGCTACGAGGGAAACTCCGGTTAAAGCAAGTCGCTAAACTGGGTATTTTAAATGTTAGTGATTTGAAGAACAGCAGAAGGACATAATTTGCATAAACATGAATATTCAGTAATTGTGAATGTTTAATGAGAGTGAGGATGAAGAGAGACTTTAAATGGAGTGTTAGCATTAGCTCTCTGGTAAAGCAGATTAAACAGTGATGTAACAAGCTGATAAAGTGGTCAACACACACACACACACACACACTAATCTGTTGAGTATGTGTGTGTGTGTGTGTGCGCTAATGGCTCTTGTCTGTTGTTACTGTCAGATGCGAGTCAGTGGCTTTTCATCAGAAACGATTAGCTATATAACAACGGAAAATTAGCACTCAAAGGGGATAATTGCTGTAAAGTGGAAATGTGTGTGAGAGAGAGAGAGAGAGAGAGAGAGAGGCAATTGACCTTCATCTGTTTGTACTTAAATGGTTTCAACTGGTGGCCATTTTGTTTTCAGGTTTTAACCTGTTGTTAGCGATACTGATTAGCCGCTAGTCATTTTGGAGGTTTGTTTCGCTTTTATATTCATTAACCCTCGTTTTGCTGAAGGTAACGTTGTGAATGTTGTGTTAGTTATGATGTAGACGCAGTTCAAGGTTTTCCTGTTGAATGATTAGCTACATAGCGCAGGAAAATTAGCTGAGAGAGAATTTTTTTTTTGAATTTTGATAAAAAACTTTATTTTACATCATCTATATTCCAGTATCTTCCTGATGAAAATATCAAATAAGGTAAAAAAGAAAAAGAAAGAAAAGTTAAAACCGGGGCACTGCGCGAGCACTTTAGCTCAACACACATCCATATATCAATTCATCATCACTAACAGAGCGCAATACGTCTCTGTGTCCCCACACACTCACAAACCCATCAACAGCTTTCATCGCAGAGTAAAATTTAAAATCGATCATCATTCTGGACTTGACCAATCTTAAAAAAACACGAAGACAGTCCTGACCAGATCCACCCTCTAGAACATTCCTGCGACTGACCCATATCGCCATCTTCGCTTGTCCAGTTATGAAATTCAATAACTGACACTGAGACTTTTTCTTCTGCATATACATAACACCCAAAATAAAACAATTATTTGTAAATCCAACCTTAAAAGCTCTAAATATCAACTGTAAACGATAAAGCAAAGAGCCGAGTCTTTCACATTCCACAAAACAATGAAGAACAGTTTCTCTTTCTGCACAAAAAGGCACTTATCATCAACAGCTGGGTTTATGACAGAAACTAAGGAGTTAACAGCTACTATGCCATGTAAGAGTTTCCACTGCAAATCAGCAAATTTTTTCGTTAATGGTGGTTTGTATAAAGCTCTCCATGCAGGTTTAATATCGTCATCGAGTTCAAGTTTCATTCGCCATGGTGTGTCAACTCTTGCATTCAACTTTTGCTTATTTAAGACCTTAACACAGGTTTTATAAAAAACCTTCCCCTCTGTTAGTTTTAGGTTAAGTTCAGTTGCCTCTAGGAAGGCACCCACACAGTCTGCATACTCAGGAGTGATGTTCAACGTTGGAAAAGGCTCTTCATCTTCAGAAATCAATACATCATTATGACGAGACTGTAACAGAGCTTTTTCTCCTTCTGTTAAAATACCCTTGACCTTGTTTAACAATTGTGTAACAATACGCAAAGACCGTATTCCTAGAATTGTTGACAGATTTATGTAAAGTTGGGCCAGCCACAATCACAAGGTCTCTGAACGTTTTGACACCCTTATTGCTTAGAATGTTATCCAAAGAGGGCATCACTCCTACTGATGCATCCAGACGTGCCCCTCCAATTAAAGGCTCTTGCAAAAGCCAGCAAAGAGAGGGAGAGGTTTCCCTCTGCATTTTAAACTAAGAAAGCACTTTAAAAAGTCCACAATAAAAACAAGGTAGTCTTCGGGTAGATAGTGTTTTTGGATCCATTAAAAATAGAGAAAGATCCATGTCCAAACCTCCTAGCCTCCTCAGTAGAGTGCAAGCAAGAGGTCTCCACACCAGGTCGTTTGAGCCATAGAGAAGTCTTTGTAGAAACTGGAGACGGAAAGCAGCAACTCTGCTTGCCAGATGAACTAGGCCTCGCCCACCTTCTTCTTTTGGCAAGAACAAGACACTTTGGGGTACCCAATGTAACTTATCCCAGAAGAAGTCTATAATTAATGACTGGATGTTTGAAAGCAAACCTGGGGGAGGGTCAATGCACATCAGACGGTGCCACAAAGATGATGCCACCAAATTGTTACAAATCAATATCCGCCCCCGATAAGACATTTGCAGGAGTAACCAAGACCACCTACCAAGGCGCCCTTTAACTTTTTCAATCACACCATCCCAATTTTTCATTTGAACTTATCTCCTAGGAATACCCCGAGATATTTAAAGCCTCCTCTGACCACACTCAACCCTTGAGGGAAAGTTAACATTTTCCCCTTATCCCATTTGCCTATTAACAGGGCTTCACTTTTGCTCCAATTAACTTTTGCTGAGGAAATCTTTCCAAAATCTAAAACAGTCTTAATAAGATGTTCAATATCTTTTTGACTTTTTACAATAACGACCACATCATCGGCACAGGCAGATATTAACAGTTTAAAATCAGAACGTGGTACAGTAAAACCAGAAATAAGCATCCTAAGTTTGTGTAAAAGGGGCTCAATTGCTAAGGAATATAACATTCCTGAAAGAGCACAGTATTAAATGATAGCATTGATAAAGGACAGCTACCCAAGAGCTGTAAACGAGCTGTTTTAACTCGGCTTGAGGGACCCATCAACACCAGGCGCCTTCCCACAATCCATGCTCTGGAGTGCACTAGTTAGTTCATCCAAAGAAAGTGCAGCCTCTAAGTCATTAACAGATTCCTCTGGAATTTTTAGAAGATTTTCAAAAAAATAATTTTCCATGACAGGCCTTACACCCCTCAGAACCTTAAATGGAGAGGATAGGCCACCATTAATTTTCAATATACTCTCAGCGTCGCAATACAGCACTTTGATCTTATCAATAAATGCTGGGCTAAAACCAAAGGCTGCAAGGGTTTTCCATAAATATTCGTGTTCATCTCGATTAAACGCTTTTTCTTGATCTAAAGAGATTAAACCAGCGTCCAAATTCAGCGCTTTTGACAGTTCCAAAAAATCACGATCCAGAGTAATGTTGTCAAAAATGCATCTGTTTGGTACACAATAGGTTTGATCAGCACGGATTACCTCTCCAATCACCTTCCGTAATCTATTAGACAGGCTTTTTGAAAGCAGTTTATAATCACAGCACAGCAGTGCAACAGGCCTCCAGTTCTTAATGTCCTGCAGATTGCCTTTCTTTGGAAGCCGAGTTAAAACAGCTCGTTTACAGCTCTTGGGTAGCTGTCCTTTATCAATGCTATCATTTAATACTTCTAGCAGGTCTTCTCCAAGATCAGGCCAGAAGCATCTGTAGAACTCTACAGGCAATCCATCAACACCAGGCGCCTTCCCACAATCCATGCTCTGGAGTGCACTACTTAATTCATCCAAAGAAAGTACAGCCTCTAAGTCATTAACAGATTCCTCTGGAATCTTTAGAATATTTTCAAAAAAATCATTTTCCATGACAGGCTTTTCAGTGTACTCACTGGTATAGAGGCTGGCATAGAAACTGACTGCAATTTTCTGAATTTCTGCTGGGTCTTCTGAAAGACTACCAGACTCCGAAAGGAGGGCGTGCATACACTTTGCCTGCCCATTTTTCCGCTCCAAACCAAAAAAAATTTGGACGGTGCATCCATCTGGGCCACATTTTGGTATCGGGATCGCACCAAGGCACCTTGTGCTCTTACATCAAGCAAATCAGCCAGAGCCACTTTTTTTGTTTTTGCCACCTCAATATGTGCAGAATCTCCTGCTAATTCAGCTATATCTTGAAGTTCTACTATTTCACGTTCAAGTCTGGTCATAGATCTAATAATATCATTTGTGATGCTGGAAGTATATTGTTGGCACAGCTGTTTAATCTGAACTTTCCCAAAATCCCACCATTGCTGTAAGGATTTAAAGGAGGGCTTGGTCTCTCTAAAATTAGTCCAGAAAAAAAGAAAAACATCTTTAAAATGTGCATCACTCAGCAAAGATGTATTAAAGTGCCAATATGCACTCATAGGCTTTATGTACTTTATACCTATTACACTTTGCGCCATACTATGATCAGACAACATAACAGGGAAGATTTTGCAACTTCGGAAAACATTAACATGATGCTTGAACGTATAAACTCTATCAAGCCTGGCCATGGACAAAAAGTTATCCCTGGCGTGTACCCATATATACCGTCTTTGATCATTAAAATTCCTCCAAATATCACTTAAGTCATGCATATTAATTAGTTCAATGATTTTCTTGCGTGAAGCACTGTGTGGTTCAGGGTGATTTCTGTCGATATCTTTTTCTGTACAATTAAAATCCCCTGATCGAATTAAATATTCATCTTTGTTACAATTCTTCAGTGCATTGTGTAATTGGTCTAAAAAGATCATTCAGTCAACTCCGGTTGAAGGTGCGTAAACACACATGAAAACAAGAACGCACTTATCAAAGATGGCTGGCACTTTTACGAGCCTTCCTTCTACTGCGTTCAACAGAGTAAGACTGAGGAACAAAGCTTTTAGAGAATAACAATCCAACTCCTCCACTCACAGAGGGTTTATGACTAAGAAAGGTTTTCCCTTCCCACTCTCTGACCCAGTCAACAGCGTTTTTATCATTGCTGTGTGTTTCTTGAATAAACATGACATCCACATGCTTTTATTTCATCAACTCAAACAATTTTGTTCTCTTCCTAAAATCTCTTGCACCACTGATGTTTAGGGTCGCTATTTTAAAATCACCCATAAATGAAAGAGAGGATGAAATCAAGTAAACAAACAAAAACAATAAATTTACCCTGTCTTATCTCATT
>NC_083571.1:2605000-2615000 GCF_027579695.1 Neoarius graeffei | reverse complement strand
TGTGCAGGTGGATCAACACACGCTAATTTATGCCACAGAATAGATGCCACTAAATTATTAATAACTATGTGTCCTCTATATGACATTTGTGGTTTAAGCCATCTCCATTTATCCAAACGCCCTTTTATTTTATCAACAATCCCCTCCCAATTATTCTGCACATAACTACTGTCTCCAAGGAAGATACCTACAGTGGTGCTTGAAAGTTTGTGAACCCTTTAGAATTTTCTATATTTCTGCATAAATATGACCTAAAACATCATCAGATTTTCACACAAGTCCTAAAAGTAGATAAAGAGAACCCAGTTAAACAAATGAGACAAAAATATTATATTTGGTCATTTATTTATTGAGGAAAATTATCCAATATTACATATCTGTGAGTGGCAAAAGTATGTGAACCTCTAGGATTAGCAGTTAATTTGAAGGTGAAATTAGAGTCAGGTGTTTTCAATCAATGGGATGACAATCAGGTGTGAGTGGGCACCCTGTTTTATTTAAAGAACAGGGATCTATCAAAGTCTGATCTTCACAACACGTTTGTGGAAGTGTATCATGGCACGAACAAAGGAGATTTCTGAGGACCTCAGAAAAAGCGTTGTTGATGCTCATCAGGCTGGAAAAGGTTACAAAACCATCTCTAAAGAGTTTGGACTCCACCAATCCACAGTCAGACAGATTGTGTACAAATGGAGGAAATTCAAGACCATTGTTACCCTCCCCAGGAGTGGTCGACCAACAAAGATCACTCCAAGAGCAAGGCGTGTAATAGTCGGCAAGGTCACAAAGGAACCCAGGGTAACTTCTAAGCAACTGAAGGCCTCTCTCACATTGGCTAATGTTAATGTTCATGAGTCCACCATCAGGAGAACACTGAACAACAATGGTGTGCATGGCAGGGTTGCAAGGAGAAAGCCACTGCTCTCCAAAAAGAACATTGCTGCTCATTTGCAGTTTGCTAAAGATCACATGGACAAACCAGAAGGCTATTGGAAGAATGTTTTGTGAACGGATGAGACCAAAATAGAATTTTTTGGTTTAAATGAGAAGTGTTATGTTTGGAGAAAGGAAAACACTGCATTCCAGCACAAGAACCTTGTCTCATCTGTGAAACATGGTGGTGGTAGTATCATGGTTTGGGCCTGTTTTGCTGCATCTGGGCCAGGACGGCTTGCCATCATTGATGGAACAATGAATTCTGAATTATACCAGCGAATGCTAAAGGAAAATGTCAGGACATCTGTCCATGAACTGAATCTCAAGAGAAGGTGGGTCATGCAGCAAGACAACGACCCTAAGCACACAAGTCGTTCTACCAAAGAATGGTTAAAGAAGAATAAAGTTAATGTTTTGGAATGGCCAAGTCAAAGTCCTGACCTTAATCCAATGGAAATGTTGTGGAAGGACCTGAAGCGAGCAGTTCATGTGAGGAAACCCACCAACATCCCAGAGTTGAAGCTGTTCTGTACGGAGGAACGGGCTAAAATTCCTCCAAGCCGGTGTGCAGGACTGATCAACAGTTACCGCAAATGTTTAGTTGCAGTTATTGCTGCACAAGGGGGTCACACCAGATACTGAAAGCAAAGGTTCACATACTTTTGCCACTCACACTTATGTAATATTGGATCATTTTTCTCAATAAATAAATGACCAAGTATAATATTTTTTGTCTCATTTGTTTAACTGGGTTCTCTTTATCTACTTTTAGGACTTGTGTGAAAATCTGATGATGTTTTAGGTCATATTTATGCAGAAATATAGAAAATTCTAAAGGGTTCACAAACTTTCAAGCACAACTGTAAGTATTTAATACCATCGTTCTTCCATATTAACCCACCCGGTAACCTTGGAAGGCCATTGTCCCATTTTCCAACAGAAAGAGCATCACTCTTTGACCAGTTGATTCTGGCGGAAGAGACAATTTCGAAAACCTTAGAAACTTCAACCAAAGTATCCACATCATCCTGACCCCTAACCATCAAGAGTACATTGTCTGCATATGCTGAAAGATAAAAAACATCATTGCAGCCTGGTAAAGATATACCTTTTAAGACACTTCTAAGTCTATGCAGGAAAGGCTGTATAGCCAAACTATAAAGAATTCCTGACAGTGAACATCCTTGTCTTACTCCTCTTAACACTTTAAAAGGAGCACATAAGCCACCGTTAATGTTAAGCAAACTTTCAATGTCATTATACAATACTTTTTTTTAATCTATAAAATCTGAGCTGAAGCCAAATGCACCAAGAGTCTTCCAAAGATAGACCTGCCCGACTCGATCAAAAGCTTTCTCTTGATCTATAGAAATAAAAGCTGCACTGTAAAAAAAATAGTTGAGAATACTTGAAATTTCAAGGCAACAGTCTGCATTAAGAATTTTATGTTTTGCCAATGATGTGCCCATGATAATCCAAGCTATGATAAAACTGTTATCTTTATTAAGAATTCTTAATTAAGTCAATTTTCAATTCCTCATTCTGCCAACATAGATTTCTCTTTTTGCTGAACAGTGGCATTCACAGTAGTGCAAAAAGGCAATTGAGGTTATCACAATTTTTTTTTTTTTAGATTTTTTTGGGGCTTTTTTCACCTCTTTGTGGATAGGACAGCATAGAGACAGGAAATGAGCGGGAGAGGGATCAGGAAATGACCTCAGGTCGGAACCGAACCCGGGTCCCCGGATTTATGGTATGGCACCTCATCCACCTGAGCCACGACGCCCCTGAGGTTATTTGGCCCATTAGCCTACTGTCCAATATACATGATGGTGGTGTTGGGGGGGGGGTATATTTTAACATTTTATATTTTAAAATTGTGGCATGTTGTTTAAAAATTGATCATTATTGAAAGCAACTCTTTGTCAGGAACCTCAGCAGTAACAGCAGAGTGTTCTGGAATAGGCACAAGCACTGACCTTGGGGAGCCAAACATTGAGCTGGGGGCCACACATTTCATTCAATGACACTTTCCCTATATTTTACTTATTTTGACTGAGAAATGTTTTATTGGCAATTTTGATAACCCTTCACTTTTAATCCAGGTCTGTAGTGTGAAATGTTCTCGGCTGTGTTTTTGTTTAAAAATGTTTTCCAAATTGTAGCTGTGTTTAATTCATCTCATCTCATCTCATTATCTCTAGCCGCTTTATCCTTCTACAGGGTCACAGGCGAGCTGGAGCCTATCCCACCTGACTACGGGCGAAAGGCGGGGTACACCCTGGACAAGTCGCCAGGTCATCACAGGGCTGACACATAGACACAGACAACCATTCACACTCACATTCACACCTACGCTCAATTTAGAGTCACCAGTTAACCTAACCTGCATGTCTTTGGACTGTGGGGGAAACCGGAGCACCCGGAGGAAACCCACGCGGACACGGGGAGAACATGCAAACTCCACACAGAAAGGCCCTCGCCGGCCACGGTGCTCGAACCTGGACCTTCTTGCTGTGAGGTGACAGCGCTAACCACTACACCACCGTGCCACCCTGTTTAATTCATATCCAGAGAAATACGGTATATATTCCAATATAATATACTCAGCATAAACATTTTAAATAGTTTTGTGGCAGCGGGGGCGTGGTCAGGGAAGGTAAGTGGCAGAATCACTACATCTGATGTCAATTAACCTGTGTTTGTGTGTGTCTTCCCAGTGACCGCGCCCTATATAAAGAGAGAGAGAGAGCAGAGGAAGGCAGCTCTCTCTTGAACCAGCCAACTGGTGTGTTCTGTGGGACTGAAATATATTTGTGTCTGAAAAGAACAAATAAATACAATTATGGAACTTTATTCTGGCCTGCCGTCTTTCTGTGCTCCTCCCCCTCCTACGAACTGCTACAGTGGTGCTGAAACCCAGGATGGAGCACAGGAAAAGAACAGCCCCATGGAGTCCTCCCCCTTCGCGGACCTGGTCCATGCCCTCGCCACGGCCCAGCAGAGCCAGCACCAGGCACTAATCACCCTCCGGAATGAGCAAGAGCGCCGGTTCGAGGCCCTGGTGCTGGCGCAGCAGGAAGATCGTCAGGCGTTCCGGCACCTCCTCGCGTCGGCGGGGTCCACCAGCGCTCCCACCGTGGGCCCGTCCCCCCTCACCCTAACCAAGATGGGCCCATAGAATGACCCCGAGGCATTCATCACGCTCTTCGAGCAAGTCGTGGAGACCTTGGAGTAGCCGATGGAGCAGCGCGCGGTGTGCCTTCTCCCCCTGCTAATGGGAGAGGTGCAGCTGGCCGCGCTACAGCTCCCCGCCGACCGCCGGCTGGCCTACGCGGACCTTCGCCGGGCCATCCTCCAGCGGGTGGGGCGCACCCCTGAACAACAACGACAGCGCTTCCGCGCTCTGCGGCTGGAGGAAGTCGGCCGGCCGTTCGCGTTTGGCCAGCAGCTCCGGGACGCCTGCTGGCGGTGGTTGAGGGCCAACAACGGCGACACCGAGGGAATCCTCGATCAGGTGGTGCTGGAGCAGTTCATCGGCCGCCTGCCAGAGGAAACTGCGGAGTGGGTCCAGTGCCACTGCCCGGCGTCACTGGATCAGGCCATCGAGTTGGCGGAGGACCATTTGGCAGCTGTTCCGACGGCAGGACAGCAGACATCCTCTTCTCTCCTCTCCTCTCTCTCTCTCTCTCTCTCTCTCCCTCTCTCCTCCTGTGTCTCATCCTCGCCCCGTTCCCCCACTGCGGAGGCGGGGGCCGGCCCCACCCCAGCCGGCCCGTCGCACCCGCGGTGTCCTCCCGTTTTTCCCTTCTGTGTCTGTCTCTTCCCCCACTCAGGTGAGTGAGCCCCAGGGCGCCGGTGCAGAGAGGAAGCCCGGGCCGGTTTGCTGGCGCTGCGGGGAGCTGGGCCACCTCCAACAGCAATGTTCGGCAATGGAAGTGGGCACGGTGGTTCGGATCCCCGACATGCCAGGAGCTGCCCTCAATCAGGCCGGAGCGTATCGCATACCGGTGAGTATCCAAGGGGATACATATCAGGCGTTGGTGGATTCCGGTTGTAATCAGATCTCAATTCACCAAAGCCTGGTGCAAGACGAGGCATTGGGGGGAGCACAGGGGGTGAAGGTGTTGTGTGTGCACGGGGATGTTCACAGCTACCCGTTGGTGTCGGTCCACATTTTGTTCCGAGGGGAAAAATTTATAGTAAAGGCGGCGGTTAATCCTCACCTCACCCACTTGATAATTTTGGGGACTGATTGGCCCGGATTCGGGGAGTTGATGAGTCATCTAGTGAAGAGTGGGTCCTGACATAGGTCAGCAGGGGGAGGTCCCGGTGTCGCTTTGGCGGGAGCAGCTGTCGCAGAGCCGTCTACATCATCTTCGCGTCAGAGTGAGGAGCCACAGGCTCCTCCTCCCTCTCTTGGGGAATCCCTTGCGGATTTCCCATTAGATCAGTCGTGAGACGAAACTCTGTGGCATGCATTTGACCAAGTGAGAGTAATCGATGGTCAAACGCTCCCGCCGAACGCCACCTCGTCCTTCCCCTATTTTTCTATCATGAAAGATAGATTATACCAAGTGATGCAGGACACTCAGACGAAAGAGCAAATCACCCAGCTTTTGATTCCAAAAAGCCACCAGGAATTGGTATTCCAGGCGGCTCACTTTAATCCCATGGCTGGACACTTAGGGCAGGATAAGACACTAGCCCGAATAATGGCCCGATTCTATTGGCCGGGGATTCGCGGCGATGTCCGTAGGTGGTGTACGGCGTGCCGCGAATGCCAGTTAGTAAATCCAGCGGCCATTCCCAAAGCGCCTTTGCGCCCCCTACCATTAATCGAGACCCCGTTCGAAAGAATTGGGATGGATCTCATCGGGCCATTAGATCGGTCAACACGAGGGTACCGCTTTATATTAGTTCTGGTGGACTATGCAACGCAATACCTGGAAGCGGTGCCTCTTCGCAATATCTCAGCACGCAGTATTGTGGAGGCAATCTTCCGCATCATCTCCCAAGTTGGAATCCCAAAAGAGATTCTGACTGACCAAGGCACCTCGTTTATGTCATGAACACTGAGCGAACTGTATGGGCTATTGGGTATTAAGCCGATCCGCACCAGTGTTTATCACCCACAAACGGACGGTTTAGTTGAACAGTTCAATCGCACCCTCAAGAATATAATTTAAAAATTCATAAGTGAGGACACACGTAACTGGGATAAATGGCTCGAACCCTTGTTATTTGCAGTGCGAGAGGTCCCCCAAGCCTCCACGGGGTTCTCCCCGTTTGAATTGTTATACTGGTGTAAGCCGCATGGCATTTTAGATGTGCTGCGAGAAAATTGGGAGGCGGGACCTTCACCAAGTAAAAATGAAATTCAGTACGTTATTGACCTGCACGCCTAGAGCTCCACACGCTCACGCACCTAACCCAGGAGAATTTGCGGCAGGCCCAAGAACGGCAAACCTGCCTGTACGACAGGGGTACGCGCCTTAGGGAGTTCGCACCGGGAGATAAAGTACTCGTACTGTTGCCCACATCGAGCTCCAAATTGATTGCCAAGTGGCAAGGACCCTTTGAGGTCACACGGCGAGTCGGGGACGTCGACTATGAGGTGAGGCGAACGGACAGGGGTGGGGCGCTACAGATTTACCACCTCAATGTACTCAAACTCTGGAACGAGGAGGTCCCCGTAGCATTGGTGTCGGTGGTTCCGGAGAAGGCGGAGCTGGGGCCGGAGGTTCAAAAGGGCGCATTGGCATCACATACCTCTCCGGTCCCCTGTGGAGACCACCTCTCCCCGACCCAACTCGCGGAGGTCGCCCAGTTGCAGACCGAGTTTTCGGACGTGTTCTCGCCCCTGCCTGGCCACACCGACCTCATAGAGCACCACATTGAGACGCCCCCGGGGGTGGTAGTGAGTAGCCGCCCTTACAGGCTGCCCGAACACAAGAAAAAAGTGGTTCGGGAAGAACTCGAGGCCATGCTCGAGATGGGCATCGTCGAGGAATCCCACAGCGACTGGAGCAGCCCAGTGGTCTTGGTTCCCAAGGCCGACGGGTCGGTCCGGTTCTGTGTGGACTACAGAAAAGTCAATGCGGTGTCTAAATTCGACGCATACCCAATGCCTCATATTGATGAGTTGCTCGATCGACTAGGCACGGCTCGCTTTTACTCGACACTGGATTTGACAAAGGGTTATTGGCAGATCCCCTTGACTCCATTATCCCGAGAAAAAACGGCCTTTTCCATACCGTTCGGCTTACACCAGTTTGTCACACTTCCTTTTGGGCTGTTTGGGGCGCCCGCTACGTTTCAGCGACTGATGGACAGGGTCCTCCGCCCCCATGCCACCTATGCGGCCGCATACCTCGACGATATCATTATTTATAGTAATGACTGGCAGCGGCACTTACAACACCTGAGGGCCGTCCTTAAGTCACTGATGCGGGCGGGTCTCACAGCCAACCCAAAAAAGTGTGCGATTGGGCTGGTGGAAGTACAGTATCTGGGCTTCCACTTGGGCAATGGGCAGGTGCGTCCCCAAATTAACAAGACAGCAGCAATTGCGGCCTGCCCGAGGCCCAAGACCAAAAAGGGGTTGAGACAGTTCCTGGGGCTGGCTGGCTACTATCGTAGGTTTATACCTAATTATTCGGACGTCACCAGCCTGCTGACTGATCTCACTAAAAAGGGGGCACCAGATCCGGTCCAGTGGACGGAGCAATGTCAGCGGGCTTTCTCTGAGGTAAAGGCTGCACTGTGCGGGGGGCCACTGTTACACTCCCCTGACTTTTCTCTCCCTTTTATGTTACAGACGGATGGGTCGGACAGAGGGCTGGGGGCCGTGTTGTCCCAGGAGGTGGAGGGGGAGGATCATCCCGTGCTGTACATCAGCAGAAAGCTGTCGATGCGCGAGGGGCACTACAGCACGATAGAAAAGGAGTGCCTCGCGATCAAGTGGGTGGTCCTCGCCCTCCGCTACTACCTGCTGGGACACCCTTTCACCCTCTGTTTGGACCACGCGCCCCTCCAGTGGCTCCACTGCATGAAGGATGCCAACGCGCGGCTCACCCGTTGGTATCTGGCACTCCAACCCTTTAATTTCAAGGTGATCCACAGGCCGGGGACGCAGATGGTTGTGGCGGACTTTCTCTCCCGTCAAGGGGGGGGGGGGGGGGGGGGGGGCGGCTGCAGGCCGGACGGCTGCCCGGCCTGAGTCGGGCGGTGGGGGTATGTGGCAGCGGGGGCGTGGTCAAGCGCCGGTCTGTGACAGGAGGGCGGAGTCAGGGAAGGTAAGTGGCAGAATCACTACACCTGATGTCAATTAACCTGTGTTTGTGTGTGTCTTCCCAGTGACCGCGCCCTATATAAAGAGAGAGAGAGCAGAGGAAGGCAGCTCTCTCTTGAACCAGCCAACTGGTGTGTTCTGTGGGACTGAAATATATTTGTGTCTGAAAAGAACAAATAAATACAATTATGGAACTTTATTCTGGCCTGCCGTCTTTCTGTGCTCCTCCCCCTCCTACGAACTGCTACAAGATTCTATATTTTTGGTCCATCCATGACATATTACTAAAGTAGCCTATTTACTGTTGTTGATGTGGGTCACCAGCCCACGTTTGACCAAATCACGGATCCGGGTTTAATCAAGAGGCATGGCCAACAATACATTTTCCTCGTTACTGAACTTGTTGTTAGCCAATTCACTTTCTCGTACCAGGAGAGCTGAAAGGAATGAGTATTATTCCCTACCTTTTTCACCAAGTCAATTTGAGGCATTGCTCTACCCTGCTCTTTAATTTTAATTTTTTCCTCGAAAGGAAGACTGGCAAATGGCTTCGCCAAAATTAAATCAGCAATGCTTGTCATCCGTGCGCAGCTTTCTTGCTAGCTGACTAGCCCCCTCAAGTTCAAGTTCAGTCACTCAAATAAACGACATTTCTGGAACTAGGATAGCAAACTTGACAACACTATATTTACACTTTATTTACAATGAAAATATATACAAACTAAAAAAGCTGGTAGAAACCGTATGTAATGAATGAAATCATAATGTAAGCTGATCTCTTACAATACACCACAGCACTTGCGAATCCGCATGGGACTGAACTGAGATTCACCGCTGCCTGTCTATATTTGAAATGAGCTGTCAATCAAAGAAAATATCCGGCCGCTTTCACCAATCACCAGTCTCCTCGCGGAAAGCTTTGCCATGTCCCTCCCACTGTGAGGCTGGGAGTCCGTGGGCGGGTATTTTCGCAGTATTTGTCCAATAATCGTCTTGCATTTTGATATTGAAAAGCGCAGAGCTCCCAAATGCCATTGAAGTGCACTGAGGCTGGGCTGCATCGCGCTGTCACGAGGGGGAGAAACTCACGCACACATTAGGCGAACTGGGGAAAGTTATAACGGAATGATTTTGCACTGTAGTGGGTTGAGCACATATATTTCTATGATTCTGGATCTGAAATAGCAATGTTATAAGGTCGGCTATAACATAAGCCTAGCGCAATTCATCCTACACGATGTTCGTCATTTTTAGAGGAGGCTGAGCCTCCCTCGCTGTCTTAGAGCAATCGCCCGTGCCCAGAAGACACATTTGATCTAAAGCTAGTGTTGGAGCATAAACACAAATAAAAATAAAAGCAGAATTCTCAAAAAGAGCCCTAACTTTAAGAATCCTACCCTTTATGATCTCCTCTACAGTGTAAGAAAGAGGAATAAAACTGCAGGAGAACAAAATCGCAACGCCACCACTAACAGAGGTATTGTGACTTAGAATGGCAAGACCATCCCATTCTTTAACGCAATCAGTTGCATTTCTCAGGTCACTGTGTGTTTCTTGTGCAAATAAGACATCCAATTTTTTCTGTTTTGTCAATTCAAAGAGCCGTGCCCTTTTTAGACTCTCCCTCGCTCCATTTACATTAAGAGAAGCTAATTGAATATTTTTCATGAGTAGAGAAAAAGAAAAACATGCTAATACACAAAGAAAGAGAAACCAAAGGTAATCTCTTCTAGACCATTTTGTCTTCATCATCACCACTAACACCATTAT
>NC_083571.1:2570000-2600000 GCF_027579695.1 Neoarius graeffei | reverse complement strand
TATTTTCTTTTCCCTGTGATCCGGTTTATGGCCATGAGAAAGGAAAGGTGAGATAAAGTAAATAGTACATACTCACTTAGTTTCAGCACAAACGTCCAAATATGTGGAAAGCGTAGGAGGGGCCAAGTGGAGACGCAAAACATCTGATTTCGACATTAAACGTTTTATTTTTGTAGCGGTTTATTAACAAAATTGGGGGAAAAACAGAACGCCGGGTTTGTTTGATCTGATCTGGTATTTGTCGTAAAATCCTTTACGAATCGATCTGACGTTTCATATTTCAACATTTTACAATTATTACATTCCATCAACGTTTCTGTGATTTAAGAGAAAGTGATTTATTCCTCTTTCACCACAACAATTTATCAACAATTACAATTTTTATATCTATTAAAGAACAGCATCTTTTATCCGTTTATAGTTACACTGTAATGTTCCTGTTCTCTCTGCCATTATAGCAGCGATAAACAGTCGTTCCCTCATCAGTCTCTCTCTCTTTTCTAATTCTTGAAGTTAATAAGACAAAAAACCCCGCAGCTTATCATGTTAGCAAGAAAACGTACAGCCGAGTTATTAAAATTTTAATTTTGCATTTGTTTTTATTTTTATTTAGTCTTTCAATTTGTTGTTTTTACATTTCAGTTTAGTTTTAGTGAGTGTTACAGGTAACATAATTAAGTTATTCCCCCAAATCGAATCGTACATGAGCTGATAGGTGACAAGGTGCGTAGCACCGAGATTGAGTGGAATAACTGTTTTATTTTATCCACATTCATTGGATTTTGAGAAACAGAGCATTTTTTTTTTGCAAATTTGATGAATAAAAACTTCATACAAAATATCAGATAAAATCATTTCTGCTTAGAATGTAAACAAACCGGTGAAATGACAGGAGCAATTTGTGAAAAATGCAATAATAATAATAATTGTTGAAAAATACAAAGAGACGTTCTTACCATCAAATACTTTTATTCCATATTTTGTTGCTTTTTTGTATTTTTGGGGTTTTGTTTTTGAGTAGAGTTTTTATTTCGTCCTCGGTTGGTTCAGGAACACGCTCCGCCACTTTGTTTTTCTCTACTCACAGTATATGAGCTGGTATCCTAGTAGTAGAGTAGCCAATCAGAGCGCGCGATTGCTCATATCCACTGAATGTGGAGAGAATAATTATTTTTATCGTTATTTTGAGTTTTACTTGAGATTTTATTTAGTTTTAGTTTTTCAGCTGTAGCACAGCGACCATTTTCTTCTTCTTTGGAGTTTTACGGCAGCCTGTGTTACATTACTGGAAAAACGAAACGAAACGAAAATGAAAACGAAGCTAATTTTATTTGCAAGTGTATTTCCTTTCAGTTCGTTGTGGTTTTCTTTTTTTCACAACTGTCATTTTAATTTGTTATTTTTATTTCAGTTAAATTATATTTTCACTGCTAGTTTTAGTTCGTCTTAGTTTCTGTTAACTATACGAACCCTGCTGTACACGTCCCTGTGAATGAGATGAGTTTGAGTTTATTGAGATAGTCTTCAGCTCTTTATCTTCCAGGGTTTGTAAATAAATTATACATACAAAGCACAAAACATACCGATACAGACACAACATTACAAAGAGGTGTCAATTAAAAGGTCGAAATTGTTGAAAATGTCTCAAATGATCAACGGAATGAGCCGTTACTATAGCAACAATAATGTAATAAAAGAGTTTTGGTTCTTGGCAGTAAACTTCTCAGGCCTGTTGAAACCATTTGAGACGGAGTAGTATAGATGATAAAAATTCAATTTACTCATGTTATTATAGGTTAGCGTGTTTAAGCATTTTACTCCCGTTAATTAGCGTATAAACTCGCCTAATATCCAGGATTTATGAGATCCATTTTACGCTAGGTTGAAAATTAGGCCTCTCTTTTATCATTTTTGTCGTTTTTGTGACGTCTCCCCCGTTGTGGGTCGTTATTCTGATTAACGACGTGGCTTAGTGTGGGATTAGTGTCGGATTACACCCCTGTCAAAACCTCACTCGCTCACTCGAGCGGAAAAGTGAAAAGAGGACGAACGTGTACGGACGACGTGCTTTAAACCAACAATGCCTCTTTTGTTCTTGTGTGTGTGTACATGATGTTTAACTTATTTTCATATTGCAGTTTTGTTTGGTGGTTAAAGGTGATGTTCACAAAAAAACCCAAACAATAATAACCGATGAACCTTGTTACCTGATAAGACGATGTTTATAGAGCGGTGAGTTTGTTCACCGCACGCTAATTTCTCTCTCGCGCTAAACACACGCGGCCTCGACATGCACAATACTGCACCGTGTCTCATTCCTCACTCAGAATCACAACTGTGTGTGTGTGTGTGTGTGTGTGTGTGTGTGTAAAGGAATTCAGGAAGTCCTGACATTGTTCTTCAGTAATAAATGATAAATGTTGAGGCTGTAATAATGACAGCGGAATTTCCACAGAAGTTTAAAAAAATACACTTTATAGTCACATTTGATCATCTGAGAAATGTTGCACTTCTCCACAGGAATGTTCTTTCCTCTTCACTCCCCAGTCCAGTGTGAAATCCACTCCCTGTTTCCACAGAAAGGGTTTAGCACATGACGTACAAGTGAAGGTTCTACAGTGGTGCTTGAAAGTTTGTGAACCCTTTAGAATTTTCTATATCTCTGCATAAATATGACCTAAAACATCATCAGATTTTCACACAAGTCCTAAAAGTAGATAAAGAGAACCCAGTTAAACAAATGAGACAAAAATATTATACTTGGTCATTTATTTATTGAGGAAAATGATCCAATATTACATATCTGTGAGTGGCAAAAGTATGTGAACCTTTGCTTTCAGTATCTGGTGTGACCCCCTTGTGCAGCAATAACTGCAACTAAACGTTTGCGGTAACTGTTGATCAGTCCTGCACACCGGCTTGGAGGAATTTTAGCCCGTTCCTCCGTACAGAACAGCTTCAACTCTGGGATGTTGGTGGGTTTCCTCACATGAACTGCTCGCTTCAGGTCCTTCCACAACATTTCCATTGGATTAAGGTCAGGACTTTGACTTGGCCATTCCAAAACATTCACTTTATTCTTCTTTAACCATTCTTTGGTAGAACGACTTGTGTGCTTAGGGTCGTTGTCTTGCTGCATGACCCACCTTCTCTTGAGATTCAGTTCATGGACAGATGTCCTGACATTTTCCTTTAGAATTCGCTGGTATAATTCAGAATTCATTGTTCCATCAATGATGGCAAGCCGTCCTGGCCCAGATGCAGCAAAACAGGCCCAAACCATGATACTACCACCACCATGTTTCACAGATGGGATAAGGTTCTTATGCTGGAATGCACTGTTTTCCTTTCTCCAAATATAATGCTTTTCATTTAAACCAAAAAGTTCTATTTTGGTCTCATCCGTCCACAAAACATTTTTCCAATAGCCTTCTGGCTTGTCCATGTGATCTTTAGCAAACTGCAGATGAGCAGCAATGTTCTTTTTGGAGAGCAGTGGCTTTCTCCTTGCAACCCTGCCATGCACACCATTGTTGTTCAGTGTTCTCCTGATGGTGGACTCATGAACATTAACATTAGCCAATGTGAGAGAGGCCTTCAGTTGCTCAGAAGTTACCCTGAGGTCCTTTGTGACCCCGCTGACTATTACACGCCTTGCTCTTGGAGTGATCTTTGTTGGTCGACCACTCCTGGGGAGGGTAACAATGGTCTTGAATTTCCTCCATTTGTACACAATCTGTCTGACTGTGGATTGGTGGAGTCCAAACTCTTTAGAGATGGTTTTGTAACCTTTTCCAGCCTGATGAGCATCAATAACACTTTTTCTGAGGTCCTCAGAAATCTCCTTTGTTCATGCCATAATACACTTCTACAAACATGTGTTGTGAAGATCAGACTTTGATAGATCCCTGTTCTTTAAATAAAACAGGGTGCCCACTCACACCTGATTGTCATCCCATTGATTGAAAACACCTGACTCTAATTTCACCTTCAAATTAACTGCTAATCCTAGAGGTTCACATACTTTTGCCACTCACAGATATGTAATATTGGATCATTTTCCTCAATAAATAAATGACCAAGTATAATATTTTTGTCTCATTTGTTTAACTGGGTTCTCTTTATCTACTTTTAGGACTTGTGTGAAAATCTGATGACGTTTTAGGTCATATTTATGCAGAAATATAGAACATTCTAAAGGGTTCACAAACTTTCAAGCACCACTGTAGATTCAGATGAAGAACATAATATTCAGCAGTGATCATCTGTCCTGCTACACACACACACACACACACACACACACACACACACACACACACACACACACACACACACACACACACACACTCTCTGCTTAAAGGGTTGTTAAATAATTAACTGTTCTGCTTGGAAACACTTTCAGACAGTGAAACACTCTGTTATTCGGTTCTCCAGAGAACCACTTTGGGTTCCGCAGAAGGACAACCAACCTTAAGGGTTCTGCTTTAAGACTGATATTTTTAAATCGTGCAAAGTTATAAAGAATAAATTATTTAGCGTGTTCGCTGGATAAGTGAGGGTTCTTAGCATCTAATAAGGGTTCTACTTGGAATCATGACAGGTTCTAGATGTTAAGAAGAAAACAATGACAATAATTTGGAGTGCTGTCACTTACCATGTTAACTAACACACACACACACACACACACACTCTCTCTCTCTCAGGGAAAAAAAGGTTCTTTAATGCTTCATCGGATGATGAAGTTTTCTGAGCTCCCAAAAGGGTTCTTCTAGGACGGGTTCTAATAAGGGTTGTAATTTAAATCAAGCAAATTTAAAACAATATGGTTCTTTAAGTGTTTATTGATTTTGAGCTTCCAAAAAGCAAACTTACCCAGTTAGTACACACACACACTCCGAGTGAAAAAGGGGGATTTTTGAGTGGAAGCCATGGCCTCAAGGTGAGAGAAGCAGTTTTGGGACCAAAAGGTCACTGGTTCAATTCCCTGGACCAGCAGGAAGCGCCCTTGAGCAGGCCACCGAACCACCACCGGCTGCTCTGGGTACACCATACCGTACATCACTCTGGATAAGAGTGTCTGCTAAATGCCCTTAATGTAATATTTTTGAATAATTATGGGTTCTCAGCTTCCAAATAAGAGTTCTACTTGGAAACACTTTCAGACAGGGATACTCTATATTGCAGCGGTCTTCAGTGAACCTTTAAATGTTACCCCCATACCCCTTTTCCACCAAAACAGTTCCGGGGCCAGATCAGAGCCAGGGCCTAATCAAAGGCTCTTGACCAGGAGGACTGATTCCAGAGCAAGACCAAGGCTTCTCTGGTCTAGAACCAAGAACCAGTTATGTCAGGGGTTAGGGGTGGGATTATCCTGACCGACAAGACAGATGACATACAATGAACACACACACACCCAGCACCTGGAGAACAGTTAGGGGTTTGGTGCCTTGCTCAAGGGCACTTCAGCCGTGGACTTTCCTGACAGTTCAAGGAATCAAACCAGTGACCCTTTGGGCCCAAGGCTACTTCTCTAGCCTTTAGGTCATGACTGCCCCAGCTAGACCAGCTAAAAGTTTGTGACCACCATGTTTAAAAAAACCCCCACTGACAGTGTAGTGTCTAGTCTGACTAACCAAAGTAGAAGAATAATAAGAAGAAATGATGAAGTCCACCACTGTTGTTGTTGTTGTGTTTGGTGCTAGTGGTGCTAGTGGCTGGGAAAGTGGAGATGTACTGTATATAGTGATGCAGTGATGTGGTTCCATGGTGGAAAAGTGAACCAGCCCAGCACCTGGTTCATGTTCAGGACTATCAGAGGGAATTAACTGATTTTAACAGTCTCAAAATTTCACACAATCTGGAACAATTGGGTTCTCTAAAAGGCCCGTTGGATAATTAAAGGTTCTGAGCTTCCAGAATTGGCTCTACATGGAACCAGGTCTTACGAAGAAAATGATGAACTGGGGAAGTACACACTTCCCCAGTTAATACATTAACTGGGGAAGTACACACTAACTGGGACACACTTCCCCAGTACACACTTCCCCAGTTAATACACACGCTGAGAACAAAAACAGGGTTCTATTGGATAATTAGGAATTATTGGATAATTTAGGGTCAGGGCTCAAAGTAGAATCATTTTTGGAAGCAGAGAACCTTTAATTATCCAATGAATCCTTAAAGAACCCTTCAGTAACCCTGTTTTTAGAGTGTGTGTATCAGTGTATGTTTAATGTTCCACAAATAAACGTTAACGTAAATATCAGACTTAAAAAGTGTTCTGTTTTCTCAGGGGATACTGACAGAATACTGGACTGAATAAGGATGTTTTCTTGCTTTCAGAAATGGTTTCACCTGGAACCCTGGTGTATAGGAAAACAATGTTTTACAGTGGTGCTTGAAAGTTAGTGAACCCTTCAGAATTTTCTATATTTCTGCATAAATATGACCTAAAACATCAGATTTTCACACAAGTCCTAAAAGTAGATAAAGAGAACCCAGTTAAACAAATGAGACAAACATATTATACTTGGTCATTTATTTATTGAGGAAAATGATCCAATATTACATATCTGTCAGTGGCAAAAGTATGTGACCCTTTGCTTTCAGTTCCTTCAGGTCCTTCCACAACATTTCCATTGGATTAAGGTCAGGACTTTGACTTGGCCATTCCAAAACATTCACTTTATTCTTCTTTAACCATTCTTTGGTAGAACAACTTGTGTGCTTAGGGTCGTTGTCTTGCTGCATGACCCACCTTCTCTTGAAATTCAGTTCATGGACAGATGTCCTGACATTTTCCTTTAGAATTCGCTGGTATAATTCAGAATTCATTGTTCCATCAATGATGGCAAGCCGTCCTGGCCCAGAGGCAGCAAAACAGGCTCAAACCATGATGCTACCACCACCATGTTTCACAGATGGGGTAAGGGTCTTATGCTGGAATGCAGTGTTTTCCTTTCTCCAAACATAACGCTTCTCATTTAAACCAAAACATTCTATTTTGGTCTCATCCATCCACAAAATATTTTTCCAATAGCCTTCTGGCTTGTCCACATGATCTTTAGCAAACTGCAGATGAGCAGCAATGTTCTTTTTGGAGAGCAGTGGCTTTCTCCTTGCAACCCCGCCATGCACACCATTGTTGTTCAGTGTTCTCCTGATGGTGGACTCATGAACATTAACATTAGCCAATGTGAGAGAGGCCTTCGGTTGCTTAGAAGTTACCCTGGGGTCCTTTGTGACCTCACCGACTATTACACGCCTTGCTCTTGGAGTGATCTTTGTCGGTCGGCCACTCCTGGGGAGGGTAACAATGGTCTTGGATTTCCTCCATTTGTATACAATCTGTCTGACTGTGGATTGGTGGAGTCCAAACTCTTTAGAGATGGTTTTGTAACCTTTTCCAGCCTGATGGGCATCAACAATGCTTTTTCTGAGGTCCTCAGAAATCTCCTTTGTTTGTGCCATGATACACTTCCACAGACATGTGTTGTGAAGATCAGACTTTGATAGATCCCTGTTCTTTTTTTTAAAGATTTTTTGGGGGCTTTTTTCACCTTTATTGGATAGGACAGTGTAGAGACAGGAAATGAGCGGGAGAGAGAGACAGGGAGGGATCAGGAAATGACCTTGGGTCCGAATTGAACCCGGGTCCCCAGATTTATGGCCCCTTATCCAACTGAGCCACGATGCCCCAGATCCCTGTTCTTTAAATAAAACAGGGTGCCTACTCACACCTGATTGTCATCCCATTGATTGAAAACACCTGACCCTAATTTCACCTTCAAATTAACTGCTAATCCTAGAGGTTCACATACTTTTGCCACTCACAGATATGTAATATTGGATCATTTTCCTCAATAAATAAATGAGCAAGTATAATATTTTTGTCTCATTTGTTTAACTGGGTTCTCTTTATCTACTTTTAGGACTTGTGTGAAAATCTGATGATGTTTTAGGTCATATTTATGCAGAAATATAGAACATTCTAAAGGGTTCACAAACTTTCAAGCACCACTGAAGGGCTTTTTTTTTAAATTTAATAGAAGGTTCTCTGAGAGTGACAAGTAAAGAACCCTTAAGGGTTAAACGTTTTTAGGTGTTCTTTAAGGGTTTATTGGATAACTGAGAGCCCTGCGCTTCATAACATAGTTCTAACAGGGTTTTTCAAGAGTGCTTTAGCTTCCAGAAAAAAGATTCTCCTCTGAGACACTTTCAGACAGGAAGTTCTGAGTTCTACGTAGAACCTTTAATGGACATGAATATTTGTGTTGACATTTTCAATCAAGCAACCTTAAAATATGAGGGTTCTTTTCTACACTTTTAGGTGGAAAAATGTTCTTCAGGGGGTTCTCTAAGGGATTGTTGGGTAGCTGAGGGTTCTTAGGTAACTGAAAGTGTTCACTAAGAAACATGGTTCTCCAAAAGTCCTTTACAGGTTCCCCAAAGGGATAACCGAAGAACCCTTAAGAGAGTTATACAATATACACTGTATTACCTGTGTAACACACTTCAGAAACACACACACACACACACACATGTTCTTTAGTGCGGTTCTCCGGGGAAATCAGATCTTCAACCTCCACATATGTGAAGAATGAGAAAAATCCTCCTCGTGTTCCTCAGGCTTGTTATGGCAACCGTTCTGCAGCCGCCGTTCTCAGGCCTATCGCTCTTTTCTCTCTTTTTTCTTTAGTGCTGAAGATCACGTTACACAGGAGGAATGTCCTGAAGTCAAAGTCAACACACACACACACAGAAACATTTTAATAGAGACAAGATGTTCATGATGTTCATGATGTTTATGATGTGAGTGCAGTGGTTCAGTAGAGATCACGAGAACGCAGGAACAGAACCGGAGAACCCGTGTTGTATACACACACACACACACACACACATTTGTATACATTTTCTGGTGATGGAATTTAAAACACCGACGCTCACGACACAAACGTGATAATTACAGTAAATTACACACGGCCCTCGGCTGCAGCTGCTCGGACCCACACGTCACGTCCTGTTCCAGCATCTGATCGCTGAAGTTTGACGTTTTAATTTGAGCTGCATCCCGGAAAAGGTTCTGTAAATGTTCTGTATGACTCCACTCTCACTCTCTCTCCCTGTGGACCCTCACAGACGTTAGAGCCACATTTACTCTGTTTGTTAACTTCAACCTTCTTACAGCTTACATTTTTAATACAGTTTTACTCGACACAAATTTTACTGATAAAAATTTATTTTTAATAATTTTTGAGCGATACAACAGTTTTGAGTTACATTGATGTACAACCAACCAAATAAATAAATTAATTAATTAAAAAATAGACAACAGTACTCTCTGTGTGTGTCTCATCTCATCATCTGTAGCCGCTTTATCCTGTTCTACAGGGTCGCAGGCAAGCTGGATCCTATCCCAGCTGACTATGGGTGAAAGGCGGGGTTCACCCTGGACAAGTCGCCAGGTCATCACAGGGCTGACACATAGACACAGACAACCATTCACACTCACATTCACACCTACGCTCAATTTAGAGTCACCAGTTAACCTAACCTGCATGTCTTTGGACTGTGGGGGAAACCGGAGCACCCGGAGGAAACCCACGCGGACACGGGGAGAACATGCAAACTCCGCACAGAAAGGCCCTCGCCGGCCACGGGGCTCGAACCTGGACCTTCTTGCTGTGAGGCGACAGTGCTAACCACTACACCACCGTGCCACCCATGTGTGTGTGTGTATATATATATATATATATACTGTAATTGTTAAACCCTACTGAAGTGTAAAAATGTTGATCCTGTTTGCTGCAGTAAAGCTCCATCTGACTGATGTAGGATATTCAGTATAGAGATAAACAGATATAGATATGTAAATAAAACTGTAAAATATAAATGCGTTATTTTCCTTTCACAAACCATGTATTAAAAATCGATCCTTGTTATTACATTAAACCGGTGAGTAAACAGTAATCATTTTATTGGATGATGTTATTGTGTCTGATGTCACAGAGTGAAAGATCAGACACTCGGCTGCAGTCAGTCAGATAATCAGTGTGTCGAGCCGCGCTGAGGAGAAAAGCATCGCAACACAGCAGCCCTTTACAGGGAACAGCAGCAGACCACACGTCTGTCTCTCTGTCTGACTCTATCTATCTATCTATCTATCTATCTATCTATCTATCTATCTATCTATCTATCTATCTATCTATCTATCGATGATAATGCATGAGGTCACAGTGTCCATTCCGGGTCTCAATCATGGTGTGATTTTTGTACTTTTCTCGCACAGACTGTGGCTCTGTAAGTTTGCGATGTCAGTAGGAAGAACTGGTAAACACTTCTACAACCGTCAACAGCTTCTGGACATCAGAAAACACCACACAACACTACCAGATGGAGACACGCTGGAGAAACTACACTGCACCAACATTCTAAGGACCTCATGCAGTCATGCAATGACATCAACTCGGTTCCATGCCCACCCAGACGTTTGGTGAAAGCGGTGTGTGAGAAAATGGAAGTGCAGTAAGAGAGCTGGAATCCATGCAAGACTCAAGACTAACCAGAACCTTCCAGCACTCTCTTCTCTTCTCCTCTCCAATGTGTGCTGAATAGATAATAAACTGGACTGTTTAATACTGTTTCTGACCTCCTGGAAAGAGATAAGACACTGCCGTGCTCTCATGTTCACTGAGACATGGCAGCACGAAGGCACTGCCAACTCCATGATCCAGCTAGATGGACTAGCCACCTTCTGTACTGACAGAAACACTTCCTTGTCAGGTAAGATACACAGCAGCGGGTTGTGTGTTTACATCAATAATAGCTGTTGTACGAATGCAGTGATCATCTCTGTGCACTGTTCAATACTCATGGAGGTTTTATCAGTTAGATTCAGACCTTTCTATATTCCTAAAGAGCTCACTACAGTTATCATCATTGCTGTTTACATCCCCGCTTAGCACTAATACTAAAGCAATCAGTGCCCTGAGTGAACTCTATGGGATAATCAGTGAGCTTCAGACACCTCACCCTGATGGCTTCTTCATTGTCACCGGGGACTTCAACAACGCATCACTCAACTCAGTTCTACCCAGATTTCATCAAACACATACAAGGCTGCACCCCTCCCCCACTTCAGACAATCGGACCATGTCTTCATACTTCTCACTCCCACCTACAGACCATTCACAAATGAGTCAGACCGGTCGTGAGAGAGATGAGAACTTGGCCACAAGGTGCCGTATCTACCCTACAAGACAGTTTCGACTGTACTGACTGGAACATATTCAGGGAAACTGACACCGATGAACATTCAGTGGACCTGGAGGAGTATATAACCTCAGGGATTGGCTACATCAGCAAGTGCATTGAGGAGGTCACTCTCTCCAAAACTGTTATCTTCCATTCAAACCATAAACCCTGGTTCTCTGCAGAGCTACACACTCTGGTGAAAATAAGGGATTCTGCCTTCAAGTCCAAAGACAGAGAGGCTTACATTACAGCTAGGGCCAAACTGTCACGGACCATCAAAGAGGCAACACATGCATATGCAGAGAAGCTCAACGGTTACTTCATGGACTCAAAGGACACTCAGCACATGTGGCAGGGCATTCAAACCATTACAGACTACAAGCCAACACATCAGGCCTGCAGCAGTGAGCCCTCTCTGCCAGATGTACTGCATGACTTCTTTGCACATTTTGAGACACAGAACAGGAAAACAGCAAAGAATGCGACCCCCTCTCCACTGACCAGGTACTCTGTCTCTCTGCTGCTGACATCAGGAAGACTCTTCACAGAGTGAATCCATGAAAAGCAGTGGGCCCCGACAACATACCTGGCCAGGGGCTCAGGGAATGTGCTGATCAGCTTGCAGACATCTTTACAGATATCTTCAACACATCCCTGAACACAACTACTTTGGCTGCTTTTTACCAGGTTGTGGACTGTCCAACAAGGAACAACAGGACAATTGACTTGCTGTATGCTAATGTGAGGGATGCATACAGAGTCACACCCCTCCCCCCACTAGGGAAGTCTGACCACAACCTGGTTTGTCTACAGCCAAAGTACACCCCCCTGGTCCAAAGGCAGCCTGCAACAACTAGCTTCATCAGGAGGTGGTCCCTTGAAATGGAAGATGCCCTCAAAGACTGTTATGATACCACGGACTGGGATGTGCTGCTTAGCCCACACTGTGAGGACATAGAGGGGCTGACACACTGTCTGACGGATTACCTTAACTTCTGTGCAGATGTGGTCTTTCCCGCTAAGACTGTACGGTGTTACCCTAATAACAAGCCATGGGTAGCACAGGAAGTCAAAGCTGTCCTCAACAGGAAGAAGGCCACCTTCAGGAGCAGGAATAGGGAGGTGATGAAAGCAGCACAGCAGGAAGTGAAACGCTGTGTAAGGGAAGCTAAGGACAGCTACAGGAGAAAGGTGGAGCAGAAGCTGAAGGAGAACAGCATGAGGGAGGTCTGGGAAGGTGTGAAAACCATCACAGGCCACAACACGAAGACCAGAGTCATTGAGGGGACAGTGGAGAGGGCGAACGAGCTGAATTACTTCTTCAACCAGTTCAACCAGCCCACGTCCCCCCCACCCTCCCCCTCACTGCAGCCATCTCTCCTTCTTCCCTCAACATACCTCCCCCCAGTCATCGCAGCAGCCCCCTCCTCCCCCACCTCAACACAGACTCCTCCATGCATCACTGCAGACCAGGTCAGAGGTCAACTGAGGAAGCTTTACCCCAGGAAAGCAGCAGGCCCGGACAAGGTGTGTCCCTGACTACTGAAGACCTGCGCTGCTAAATTGGGTGAACCACTCCAATGCATCTTCAACCTCAGCCTGCAGCTGGGGAGAGTGCCCACCCTCTGGAAGACATCATGCATCATTCCAGTTCCCAAGAAGAACTGGCCCAGTGAGCTGAATGACTTCCGACTGGTGGCACTCACTTCACATCTGATGAAGACATTTGAGCGGCTCTTCCTCAGCTTCCTCAGACCCCAGGTGCAACATGCTCAGGACTGTCTGCAATTTGCATACTGGGCAGGTGTTGGTGTGGTAGACACCATCCTCTACCTGCTACACTGAGCCCACTTGCATCTGGATAAGGGAAATGGCACAGTGAGGGTCCTCTTCTTGGACTTCTCGAGTGCCTTCAACACCATCCAGCCCCTTATGCTTCAGGACAAACTGAACAGGATGCAAGTGGACCCCTGCCTGGTCACCTGGATCTCCAGCTACCTCACTGACAGGCCGCAGTACGTCAGGCTGAAGGACATCATGTCTGACACTGTGATTAGCAGCACCGGAGCACCCCAGGGCATGGTGCTGACCCCTCTTCTCTTCACCCTGTACACCGTGGACTTCTGCTACAACTCAGAGCTGTGTCACATTCAGAAATTTGCCGATGACACAGCCATCGTTGGGTGTATCAGGGATGTCAGAGAGGAGGAGTATAGGAGCTTGGTGAGGGACTTTGCTATTTGGTGCAACAGGAACCATCTGCAGCTCAACATCTCGAAGACCAAGGAGCTGGTCATTGACTTTGGGAGGTCCAGACCAAGGTCACGGCCAGTTCTGATTGAGGGAGTCGAGGTGGAGGCTGTGGATTCCTACAAGTACCTTGGGCTGTGGCTGGACAGCAAGCTGGACTGGACTTGCAAGACCAACCACTTGTACAGGAAGCGACAGTGCAGGCTATACTTCCTGAGGAGGCTTGGTCCTTTACCATCTGCAAGAAACTCCTGTGGATGTTCTATCAGTCCATGGTTGCCAGTGTCCTGTTTTACACCGTGGTGTGCTGAGGGGGCAGCACATCCAAGAAGGACACATCCAGGCTGGACAAACTGATCAGGTGGGCCGGCTCTGTGGTCGGCATGAAGCTGGACTCTCTGGTGACAGTGGCAGAGAAGAGGACTATGGACAAACTACTGAACATCATGGATGATGCCAGAGGAGCCTGTTCAGTGACAGAATTCTCCTTCCCAAGTCCAGGACTAACAGACTTAAAAACTCCTTTGTCCCTCACGCCATCAGACTGTACAACTCCTCTCTGGGGGGAAGGAGGGGTGACAGGAGGACGAGAAGGAGCAGCAGGAGCCTAGCCTGACAAAAAGCAGACAGAGCAGATACTGCCTAAACTGGACAATGTGCAATATAAATGTGCAATATAATGTGCAATACCTCTCCTGCTGGCCTTTTCCCCCATATCTTATTCTTTTTTTATATTTGTATATGTAAATACTTAATTTAATGTAATTTATCTAGAATTTTTATCTATTTTCTATTCTCCTGTAATGATGCTGCTGAAATTTTAATTTCCCTGAGGGAACCCTCCCAAAGGGATCAATAAAGTTCTAATCTAATCTAATCTAATCTAATCTAATCTAATCTAATCTAATCTAATCTAATCTAATCTAATCTAATCTAATCTAACTGTGGTACTTGCATACCTCAAAACCACAAACGTCATTCTGGTGCCAAAGAAGTCCACTGTGTCCTGTCTCAATGACTCCTGGCCTGTTGCACTCACGCCCATCATCATGAAGTGCTTCATACTGAGGCACATGAAAACACAGCTGCCACAGGAATTAGATCCTCTACAGTTTGCTTAAGGCCAAAACCAGACCACAGATGACACCATTTCAACTGCCCTCCACCTGATCCTCTTACACCTGGACAAAAAGAAGATTACTTCAGAATCCTGTTTGTTGACTTCACATAATCATGGTACAGAAGCTGGTACAGAAGTTGGACCTGCTGGGTCTGAACACCTCTGTCTGTAATTGGATCCTGGACTTCCTAACTGATAAGCCCCAGTCAGTCTCCATAGGACACAACACCTCCAGGGTCCTTAGACTGAGCACAGGTGCCCCTCAGGGCTGTGTGCTCAACCTGCTGCTGTTTACTCTGCTGACCCACGACTGTGCTGCCCATCACAGCTCAAATCACATCATCAAGTTTGCAGACAACACAACAGTCATGGGTCTCATCAGTAACAACGATGAGTTTGCATTCAGAGCAGAGGTCCAACACCTTGGGGAATGATGCCAGAACAACAACCTGAGTCTTAACGTCCAGAAGACTAAAGAGATGGTTGTTGACTTCAGGAAGAATCCTGCTGCTTGTTCCCCACTGCACATCAATGGCTCTACTGTTGGAACAGTCAGCAGTGTGAAGTTCCTGGGTGTGCACATGGAAGACACCTTCTCCTGGACCCTGAACACCACCACCATCACCAGGAAAGCTCAACAGCATCTATACTTTCTGCTGAAGCTGAAGAAGGCCAACCTCCCTTCTCCCATCCTTGTACCAGGGGACCATTGTAAATGTTCTCTGCTGTTACATCACTGTCTGGTTCAGGAACTGCAACATCGCTGAACAAAAGTCCCTGCAGTGAATAGCGAGGATGTCAGAGAGGATCATTGGGGTCTCTGTCCCACCCATCGCCTGACTCAGTGTGTCATCCGCCGTGCCAATAGCATGGTGCAGGACAAGTCCCACCTGTCACATGCACTGTTCTCTCCCGTGCTGGCACCACCAGACACCGCAACAGCTTCTTCGGCTCACTGTTACCCCGAAGACCTGACAGTCCGACCTGAAACTACAGCTTCTCATTCATTTCCACACAAATGCATAACGCTCACTCTGCACCTGTCTGGTCACTGTACAGTACTTAGACAGATAGATGTTTAGAGAGATAGAGATATTTATATCTTTACTTTTTATGATTTGTTTTCTCTGTAAATGTTCCATGGGGAGTCTGAGGGAGGGAGGCAGGGGTTCAGTGCGCTGTGTGCTTGGATATGGACACACTGATAAGGAAGCTCTCTTGAATGTTGAATCTATCTATCTATCTATCTATCTATCTATCTATCTATCTATCTATCTATCTATCTATCTATCTATCTATCTATCTATTTTTCTCTGCAGCGCCTCATGCGGGGCCGAAACGCATTGAGAGAGAGAGAGAGAGAGAGAGAGAGGAGGGCTCTAGGAGTGAGTGAGAGAGACAGTGAGAGTGGAGGAGTGAAGGAGTGAAGATCGAAGCTCCGCCACTTTTTCTCCACTTTTGCGCTCCTTCTTCTTATATTGTCTCTCACTCCGTCTGTCTGTCTGTCTGTCTGTCACTCTGTCTGTCTGTCTGTCACTCTGTCTGTCTGTCACTCTGTCTGTCTCTCACTCTGTCTGTCTGTCTCGCGCTCACTGTGGAATTCGGTGAGGAGTCGCGCGCGGTGTAACGGATCTGCGGAACCGGATCCGGGCTGGGTGAGGGGGGGGGAGGCAGGATGTGGAGGTGTCCGAGACACAGCGCGAGCTCCCTCTCATTACAGACCCGGGTTTACCGAACCGGAGCGGATATCCGGTGCGCGTGAAGAGCAGAACAGAGGAATTAGTGAGTGGAGAAAGTGCAGAAGAGAGAGAGAGAGAGAGAGAGAGCTGGATGAGTGCACGCGCGAGCACAAAGGTAACATACTATACTATACTATACTATACTATACTATACTATACTATACTATACTATACTATACCACACCACACCACACCATACTGTACTATACTATACTACACCATGCCACACCACACTATACTATAATACACTATTCTATACTACACTATACTATACCACACCATACTATTCCATGCCACACCACACCACACCACACCACACTACACTACACTACACTACACTACACCACACTATACTACACTACACCATACTATGCTACAATGCACTATACTATACTATACTATACTATAGTGCACCACATCACACTATACTATACTACACAGCACTATGCTTTACTACACTACACTATTCTACACTACTACACTATACACGACTACACTGCACTATACCACATAATACTCTACTCCACTCCACTGTACTCTGCTGCACTCCAGTATACTATCTAATTATCCATACTTGAATTTATTTACTGTAATGAGACCAAAACATCTGGATTAAAGCAGATTATTGTATTTTCATTCTTTATTATTATTATTATTATTATTATTATTATTATTATTATTAAACCCACCCGTGTTTCCTTTCCAGAATGAGAAAAAAACCCACCCATTTTCGTCCTGTTCTTGTGTTAAATAATAAACAAAATACTAAAAACAATCATGTTTTTATCAAACAATAAATCAGTAAAATATTTTTGTCATATAATAAAGAAAGCAGTAACAATTTTATCCCCTAGCTGCATCAAATAAACCAAACAGTATAACATTTTTATCATGTAATTGTTTCGAGAAATAAGAATATAAATTATATTTATATTATTTATTAACAGAAAAAGAGCAATGAAAGTGAAAAATAAAAGAAAATCCAGGTTTTAACACAATATCCGAACCATATCACTAAAACAAGCTGGTTATTTAGGATGACTTGAATTTAAATTATTTAATAATGTGAATAAGGAATTAAAAGCTACAGTGAGTATTTTATCACTGTGTGGTGCTTTATAAGGTGTTTAATATTTCTCAGAAATAACAAACTAAAATAAGCTCCTCCCATTTTATGTACATTATTACTGTATGGCGTTACTGTTTCACTCTAAAGGCTGCGGGAAACGTTCAAAGCACGTGGAGAGAAGGAGGATGGGGTGAAGTTCAGTGCCCTTATTACTGAGAGAGCGGTGTGGGGTTCAGAAGAAATCAGCTAAAATAAAAATAAAAAAATTTAAACCTGCAGCCAAAATTAAATAAAAAAACAAGCAAAACAACAACAACAGCAACAAAACTCCCATGAACATAAACCAGTCTGCCTAAAGTACAATAAGGAAATAAAACATAATTTTTATTATTTTAATTAATGTAAATATCTCAGTATGGGGTTGCAGGGAATATATTTTAATTCACTGAATATTTTTAATAGTCTATTTGTTTGTTTGTTTGTTTTTTGCTAAATTTTCAAGTTAATTCTCCACTCAGAAGTAAATGTTAGTCCTTGAGATGTGTGTGAGAAAGGGGACATCATGCCTTTAAAACACTTTCATGGTACATAATTAACGTTTCATTCAAGTTTATAGATTTTTTAATTTAATTTTTTTAAATACAAGAAAGTTTATTGATGTCCATCTCCTTCTCAATAGATAAGGACAGTTTTTTTTTTTTTTGTTGCTGATTTAGACTTAAAAAATAACACACACACACACACACACACACACACACACACACACACACACACACACACACACACACCATTTGTAAAAAGCTCATACAGACTGCAGAGTGATGTCGGGGTCATTATGTCACTAAACATCCTCCTGAAGGAGCTGCGTTCATTTCCAGAATGCTTCGTTAGAGTTGTGTGTGTTTTGTAAATAATTGTGTGTTTGCGATCGTGATGTTGGCAGATGAACCTGGAGGACGAGTTCAGTTACACGTCTCATGATTTACAGTCAAACTCGTCTGCTGTCTCGGCTCCTGGACGCCCTCATGGGGGGGGGGGGGGGGGGGGGGGGGGGGGGGGGTGTTCACTCCCACGTCTACGCCGCTGCTCAGTCCGAGACGTTTAACGTCTCCTCGTGTTTACATTTTCATAATAATAATATTCATTATACATCACAAACACGAGCTAACAATAATAAAGCGCTTGAGTTTATAACTCTGTTTTTATACATGACAAGAATTACTTTGTTTTTTATTAATTTATAAAATCTATACTTTGAACATTTGAACGTTTACAGTGAAATATTATTCTTGTATTCTGTAAAGGTTGAGCGATATGTTGAAAAAATATCACATCATGATACTTAAAGATGTCTTTACAGTAAACTTTACGCATCTGATCATGATATCGAGAGCTCGGAATTCTCAGAATCAGGTTCTGAATATTTTTTATCATAAAGAATTAAAGTTATAAACGTTTCCATCAGAGCCGAGCGACGCTGCAGGAGAAAATTACATCGCTGCACTTTTTACACACAAACTGAGTCCATGTTTATTTAATCTGCTGAAAAGGAGGAAAAATCAACACTGTATCTTTACAGACCAACAGATCGACACGACGTTCATATCCATCATCTGCTTTCAGACTGAAAAACATTAAAAAAGGTATAAAAATGTATCATGGGATAGATATTATATCAGCATATCAGAAAGTGGAACCCATTTCTCCGAAGCTAAGAACCGTTAAAGAACCCTTTTGTTCCAGGAGTTTTAGTGCTCGTTATTTTCTTTAACACCAAGAACATGTCAGGAGTTTAACCTTTCTTTCTTTCTTTCTTTCTTTCTTTCTTTCTTTCTTTCTTTCTTTCTTTCTTTCTTTCTTTCTTTCTTTCACAGGGTTCTATGTAGAACCTGAACAAATCAACAACCTTTACAACCTACAAACTCTTAGAAACGTTATTTCTTCAAATTTTCTTTCCAAGTCCATTGGATACTACAACCCCGATTCCAAAAAAGTTGGGACAAAGTACAAATTGTAAATAAAAACGGAATGCAATAGTTTACAAATCTCAAAAACTGATATTGTATTCACAATAGAACATAGACAACATATCAAATGTTGAAAGTGAGACATTTTGAAATTTCATGACAGCAACATATCTCAAAAAAGTTGGGACAGGGGCAATAAGAGGCTGGAAAAGTTAAAGGTACAAAAAAGGAACAGCTGGAGGACCAAATTGCAACTCATTAGGTCAATTGGCAATAGGTCATTAACATGACTGGGTATAAAAAGAGCATCTTGGAGTGGCAGCGGCTCTCAGAAGTAAAGATGGGAAGAGGATCACCAATCCCCCTAATTCTGCACCGACAAATAGTGGAGCAATATCAGAAAGGAGTTCGACAATGTAAAATTGCAAAGAGTTTGAACATATCATCATCTACAGTGCATAATATCATCAAAAGATTCAGAGAATCTGGAAGAATCTCTGTGCGTAAGGGTCAAGGCCGGAAAACCATACTGGGTGCCCGTGATCTTCGGGCCCTTAGACGGCCCTGCATCACATACAGGCATGCTTCTGTATTGGAAATCACAAAATGGGCTCAGGAATATTTCCAGAGAACATTATCTGTGAACACAATTCACCGTGCCGTCTGCCGTTGCCAGCTAAAACTCTATAGTTCAAAGAAGAAGCCGTATCTAAACATGATCCAGAAGCGCAGACGTCTTCTCTGGGCCAAGGCTCATTTAAAATGGACTGTGGCAAAGTGGAAAACTGTTCTGTGGTCAGACGAATCAAAATGTGAAGTTCTTTATGGAAATCAGGGACACCGTGTCATTCGGACTAAAGAGGAGAAGGACGACCCGAGTTGTTATCGGCGCTCAGTTCAGAAGCCTGCATCTCTGATGGTATGGGGTTGCATTAGTGCGTGTGGCATGGGCAGCTTACACATCTGGAAAGACACCATCAATGCTGAAAGGTATATCCAGGTTCTAGAGCAACATATGCTCCCATCCAGACGACGTCTCTTTCAGGGAAGACCTTGCATTTTCCAACATGACAATGCCAAACCACATACTGCATCAATTACAGCATCATGGCTGCGTAGAAGAAGGGTCCGGGTACTGAACTGGCCAGCCTGCAGTCCAGATCTTTCACCCATAGAAAACATTTGGCGCATCATAAAACGGAAGATACGACAAAAAAAGACCTAAGACAGTTGAGCAACTAGAATCCTACATTAGACAAGAATGGGTTAACATTCCTATCCCTAAACTTGAGCAACTTGTCTCCTCAGTCCCCAGACGTTTACAGACTGTTGTAAAGAGAAAAGGGGATGTCTCACAGTGGGAAACATGGCCTTGTCCCAACTTTTTTGAGATGTGTTGTTGTCATGAAATTTAAAATCACCTAATTTTTCTCTTTAAATGATACATTTTCTCAGTTTAAACATTTGATATGTCATCTATGTTCTATTCTGAATAAAATATGGAATTTTGAAACTTCCACATCATTGCATTCCGTTTTTATTTACAATTTGTACTTTGTCCCAACTTTTTTGGAATCGGGGTTGTAAACAGTTATCAGCTTCTTCTAACCAATAGGGAAATGGTCTTCTGCAAGCGTCGATAGAACCTTTAAGGGTTCTCCCTGAGGTAGAAGTCAAGAACCCTTAAGAGCACTAAATCTTAAAATGTAAACTTATTCAGAAAAACAAATTATTCAAGGGTTCCTTAAGGTTCATAGAGTAATTAAATAATTGTTAGCTTCCTGAAAGGGTTCTGATTAACCCCTTTTTTGTCGGGTTCTACAGACAGGGTTCCCCCAGAGGGATGAGTGAAGAACTCTTAAAGCTAGACGTCCTTTCGATTTCATAAAGCCTGTGAAATTTAGTTCCGTCTGAAATGTGGTGATTGTGATATCTGTTTATTTCTGTAATATCTCACAAAATATCAGGCCATTCTGTGGCTGGGAAGTTATTTAATTTGAGGGGATTAAAGCAAATAATGTGCATGAAATTGCTCGCTTGGCGCAGTCAAGCAGACAGAGGAAGTCCGTGTGCGCATACGCAGGTTTACCTTCTTCTTCTTCTTTTGGGTTTTACAGCAGCTGGCATCCACAGTGTTGCATTACTGCCATCTACAGGTTTCCCTTTGAGCGTGCACTGACAGTTCCATCATTCTGTCGCTAAACGAACAGCTGATCACACCGAGGTGCTCGCTGAGCGCCAATATTTATTAGTTTGGTCCTGCGTTTCCTTTCCTTCGTATAGAACATAACGTCTTTTCTTCTCGCTTTCTTTCCATTACTGTAGTCGCTCTTTCACGTTTCATTCGCACACTCACGCCCTCCATTTTTCTCTCCTGTTTCAAATTTGTATCCCACAATGCCTTGTGCGAACGGGGAAAGCCCACCACGTGATGGGATGCATGACGTAGTATCTTGAATTGGGTCATGGTGAAGCAGGAAAAAATAGCGGAGAATTTAGAGCCACGTGGAGATAAATTCATTAATTGTTCTTTTATAAAAGTAACTAATAAAATTGGAAGTCTGTGAATCGAATTCAGTAGCTTTCAGTCACTAAACAAAAATAACTGGGTGTCGGGAAAATTATTTTTATGACCTACACTTGAAAAATCTGAAAGGCAGGACAGCTTTAAGCGTACTCTTCTTATAAAAATGGTTCTTTAATGGTTCATGGGATAATTAAGGGTTCCTAACATGGTTCCAAGAGGTAAACACATGGTCGTCGGGTTCTACACAGAACCTTTAAGGGTTCCTCTAGAAGTGTGCTTTAGATTTTCAGACCTTACACTTTACAGTTTTTACCCTGAGCTTCATGAAGACAAATTCAGCTGCGTTTTATTATAAACACTTTATTTACATGTTATATGACGACCCTAAAAACGAGTCCCACAGCTTTGTTGATTAATTCTCTCTAACAGCAGCTCTGACACTAGTGCAGGTTTACTGTATATTCATGTGCTTGCTCCGATATGTTATCGTTTCTATAGTAACGATTAATTCACAGGGCGTGTCCGGTGGAGCTCCACTGAGAATAAACAGATTAAAAAACACATGTAATCACTGATGTTGTAACATTTATGGAAGGAGTCTCCAGTGTCAGCGCTGTGTAACAGTCTGGTGAGGGATCGACTGTTTATAGCTGCTGTAACGTAAGTGAGAACCTGGACCACATTATTATTACTGTAAATATAAATGGAAAACACTACTGTTGTATTTTATTCCTTACACAATAAAGTAAAGCTGAGGCAATTGTAACGGTACAAAAATTAAATATTGGCACCCAGATATATGAACTTTAACATACTTACAGTAGCCACTATACACTTTTAGATATCTTCATTTAATGTTTTAATGACTTTTAGTTTGTGGAATCAGCTGATGCTGTTGTGCCATGTTTGGGTTCAAACCCGAGTGAGGAACCTCTTTAATACGCTCTACCTTATGGCCTTAAACCATATTTCAATCACCTGGGTCACTGGATAAGCACTTAAAGCTCGATATTGAGTCTTGGGTCAACTCTTAAATCCTCTGCGCAGAGATAAATAGTGCGTATCGATCGTTTATAGCGGGTGGAGCAACTAAATTATCCTCCTGTCCCATTCCTTCTGACAGCTGGGATTTGTCACGCTTTCCCTGCCGCCTTCCTTCACTATACACTTGGGTTTGTTTTTTTTCCCCCAACCAAACGCTTAACCATTCCCGAAACTGTAAAATTACAAAATAATATACACGACATGAGGAACCTGCAGGCGTTTAACCTGCGAGAGTTCAGTCAGAGGGTAAATACAGAGTTTATTTGGTTTAATATGAATTTATTCTTCCACGACTGAAACTCAAATAAACAGGTGTCAGGTTTCATTAATCGATCATCGTGTGGTGCTCGACGTTCCATGGCTTAGAAAGCGTGCATCTGTGTTTACAGGCTTTTCAGTGGGAAGTCCCGAATCACTTCACACTAACGCTGCTGGAGTTCCCCATCACTAAAGTAGAACCCTTAATCTAAAAGTGTGTGTGTGTTAACTGTATAAGAGTGAGATACAAACCTCAAATTACAGCTAGAACCTGCCAAGAGTTTCACATCCAGTTGTCTTGGTAGAACGGTTCTTCAAGGGCTCTTTAGGGTTCTTGGGATAATTGAAGGTTTTTCTTCCTAAATGAGTTCCACTTGGAATCATGACATGCTCTAGAAGATAGGAAGAAAATATTGACCAGTAAGCCCAATCCTTAATTATCCAGTGTACCCTTAAAGTTCTAACAGGTTCTTAGCTTCATAAAATGGGTTTACTCAGACCCTGTTCTGGTAGGTATTGAGCCTCTAGACTTACCTCAGATTCTAAAAGTCTGAACTGGACTCTGTCCTTCAGTGACGGACTGTGGACTTGACTCTGACTGTTAAACTGGGTGGGACTGTGGACTTGAATCAAGCTATAGAGCTGTGGACTTGGGAAGCTGACTCTGAACTTGACTATGACTCTAGAACTATGGCCTCTGGACTTGACCAAAACTTTTTCCTCCCAGAGTGAAAAGGGGTTCTAATTTTAGTTTGTATACTGACATTTTAATATCAAGTCAGGTTCCTGAAGGGTTCATTGAATAATTTAGGGTTCTTAGCTTCCAGAAATGGTTCTCCTTGGACCATTGACAGGCTCTAAATATTAGGAAAATAATGTGCAATGGAAGTAAAGTTGGATGAATCATCGCCGAAAATTCAACTATAAATCGACCAAAATACGTAGTTGAATAAAGGGTGAAAGGGGGTCAATTCTCTGTCGACCACCAGCCACTTTTCAACGTCGTTTCAACGGAAACTCGTATGAGCAAAGCGGTGTTGAATCAACGTCGGTGATCGACGGTGATTCGACGGCGTATAGGTCGAAGAACATGCCGATGATTCCACGTCGAATCAACGACCCTCTGCTATCTGGGTGATTTAGAGTTTGTACCAAGGGTTCTTTGGATAATTAAGGGATAAAAATCTTCGGATCTTATTTATTTATTTATTTATTTATTTACTTATTAACAACTGGAACCTGTCCAATTTGAACCATTTTTTGAAGCCAAGAACCCTTAATTATCCAGTGAACCTTTCAAGAACCCTTTTCTAAGAGTGTAGTAATGTATTAATGTTCATATAGTTAAATGATTGTGGTGTTCAATGCCTGAAACCAATTTCAGGTTCCTGAATTAAATATTGACGTGACTTTTGGAATGAATTAATCAACTCTGAGAATGAAAAAGGGTTAATTGGATAATTAAAGGCTCTTAGTTGCCGAAAATGGATAACTTGGAACTTGTTCTAATTGGGAAACTTGAAGGCTTCCTTCAAAAGAGGATAATGAATGAGATATTTATCACTGGATAATTACCTTTGTTTAATTCCAAAAGGGTTCTATTTGGAACGGTTTCTAATGCCTGAACCCTCTGTTATAAGCCTCTCTGTGGAGGGATCCTCCAGAGGTCCAAGCCAATGAGTCTTCAAGGGTTAAAAAAATATAAAGCTTCTTTAATTGTTCCTTTGATAATTAACAGCTCTTAGGTTCCTAAAATGGTTCTACTTGGAACCCTTTCTGATAGGAAAAACGACATGGTAGGGTTCCACCTAAAACCTTTAAGGGTTTAAAGGACTTTTACCACCTAAAATGGTTCTATTTAATGGTCCAAGAAATTTTAATGAACATCGTATTGTAGCTTCACAAAGTGTGTATTTTATTATGAACACTTTAATCAAACTTTGTCTCAAGGACAGGCATGCTCGAAATTTCCCACAATTCTATAATTATAATCTAAACAACTGAAACCTCTTTCAGATTCCTGAAATAAATTTGCATCAGTTTTAATTTCCCGCTGTTGGGTTGAGGGTTTATTTTGAAATGCTTATTTTAATTTGTGATGATCCACACAGTGTAACCTTCCATGTTTTGAGTCTCGGAAAGCGTATAATCTCTGGATATGTGTGTTTACAGGTCTTTCAGTGGAAATTCCCAACTGACTTCAGAGTAACTTGAAAGCTGTGAAACACGCTTTTACTTGTGTTTCCATGATGGAAGGCTTTACTTTTCCAAATCTAACTTTATGTTAAATTATTTAGGTAGAAATGAGTGAATGCCTCTTCCTAAATGCTGAGCTTTTGTAGCCTGCTTCCTTTTGGTGCATCGACAAAAAACTGAGAGAAAAAGCTGAATTTTAATCAGCACTTTTCTTTCTTTCTGCAGGTCCCGGGCTCCAGATGTCCCACCGCCTGAGATTGTCCTGGGTTGAGACCCAGCGGAGTGTAACAGAGAGGAAAGGAGGAGTCGTGGGCTTCTCAGCTTCTCAGCTCCAGGGCTGCCGCTGCAATTTCACACAGGCTCTGGGCCAAACGAATCCTGCCGTGCTTTGATATTTTAGCATGGATGGCGCCAATCACGGAACCTCTGACCTCAAAAATGAGACCGTGGCGCTGAGATGGAGGACTAGCAATTATCGAAGGATTAACCCCGGACTTCCTCTCTGTGAACTCTGCATTAGTGCGATCCTATAAAGCACCTCGCTGGATTTACTTCTCCTCCCTTAAACCACAGATTTTGTGGGTGGCTCTAAGTTTTTTCTTTCTTTCTCATTTTCCCACAATGGAGTTCCAAGTCGGACTGTGGAATAACGATTGGACCTCATTTGTTCGATTTTGCTTTACTGTATTGCTGAGCTTGCATCTGCAGTTCAGTCCCGTTGCATCTTGTCCCAAAGAGTGCCGTTGCGACAAAACATTTATTTACTGTAATGAGAGGAGTTTGACATCTGTGCCTCTGGGTATTGGGGAGGGATACAAGATCCTCTACCTCCACAACAACCAGATTAACAGCGCTGGATTTCCAGTGGATCTCCACAATGTGTTGTCGGTGGAGACTGTCTACTTGTACGGGAACCAGCTGGACGAGTTTCCCCTCAACCTTCCCAGAAATGTAAAAATACTCCATTTACAGGAAAACAACATCCAGACCATTTCCAGAGCAGCACTTGCCCAGCTACCCAAGCTGGAAGAACTGCACTTGGATGACAACTCCATCTCCACAGTTGGGGTGGAGGAAGGGGCTTTTCGGGAAGCGGTTAACCTTAAGCTCCTCTTTCTCACCAAGAATCACTTGAGCAGTGTTCCTATCGGACTACCAGCAGATCTTAAGGAACTGCGTCTGGATGAAAACCGCATCGCTGAGATAGATGAAGGAGCTTTTCAAAATGTTACCAGTCTACAGCGGCTGTTGCTGGATGGAAATCTTCTGGAGGATGATGCCATCGCTCCGGGTACCTTTAAGAACCTGGTCAACCTCAAAGAGCTTTCCTTATCCCGGAATTCTCTCACGATGCCGCCACCTTTGCTTCCGTCAATGTCTCTTGCTAAACTGCACCTGCAGGAGAACCAGATTAAAGACATTCCTGTTTTGGTTTTCTCTGAGCTCAGGAAGCTTGAGAAACTTGACCTGTCAACTAACCTACTACAGACTGTACCACAGGGCGTGTTTGATGGGCTGAGAAGCCTGAAATATCTCAATGTTCGAAGCAACCAGTGGCGCTGTGATTGCGCTATTAAGTGGATTGTCTTTTGGCTGAAGTCCTTGCCATCTTCCGTGAACGTCCGTGGATTTGCATGTCAGCAACCAGACAGACTAAAGGGCATGATAATCCGAGAACTCAACCTTGACATCCTTCAGTGTCCGGCTGGTACTGAAATCGATCCATGGCTCACTCACTTACCTCTGTCTCCATCCCAACCTCGTAGACCCACCATCCTTCCCAGAACCACCCCCATCACCACCACCATGTCATCCACAGTTTTCCACCCAACCACAACCAATCCCGTGCCTCCGGTGCCCAACTTCCCACCTGTTCCCTATCCTCCCTATGAAGACCCTTTGAAAATATTCTTGAATGTCGTGAATAGCACGTGTGTCGAGGTTAGTTGGGAATCTTATTTCACGGTGACGGCTTACAAAGTCACCTGGGTCAAGAGGAGTCAGAATTTAATGATGGATATTAGCCAAGAGAGGATGGTCCCTGGGGAGCAACGGACACTTAACTTGTATGACTTGGAACCTAGATCTAAGTACCGGATCTGTGTTTACATTCTGGATTCCTTAAATAGTTACAGACCTGGAGAGGATACGATCTGTTCAGAGATCAGGACCAAATCAGCCTTGAGAAACTCCAACAATGCGTCTGAGTCGGACCAGGTGGCACAGCAGGACGTCGCGTCGACGTTCCTTTTAGCCGGCGTGATCGGTGGTGTCGTGCTGCTTATTTTGATTATATTACTTAGTCTCTTTTGCTGGTACATGCACAAGAAGAGCAGGTCTTCCTGTTCCTCATCCAAATGGAAATACAACAGAGGCAGGAGAAAAGATGACTACTGTGAAGCCGGCACCAAGAAGGATAACTCCATCCTGGAAATGACCGAGACCAGCTTTCAGATTGTGCCACTGAACAATGAACAGCTTCTCAAGGGCGATTTCAGGATCCAGCCCATTTACACACCCAATGTTGGCATTGGCTACAGAGACTGCCACCTCAGTAACAATAGCATTGTTTATTGCAAGAGCAGCAATGTTCCCGGTGTGGAATTTTGCCACACGTGATGCTTTTTTTAAAAAAAAAAAAAAAGACGATATAAACATTCACTGTACGATTAATGCACACACGGTTTTATATCTAAATCTAAATCTAGATCTAAATATGAATATATCCCCCCATGGTAATTTATATTGCGGACAATTATGTGGAATTAGGCTTTGGGTTTGTTCTTTATTTTTCTTAGCAAATGGTTGTGTAATTAGCATGGACCTGGCGTACGTCAGTTGTGTTTGTACAATCAAGGCTGGTGTTAAATGCATTAGTCCAGGTTTTCTGCCTCTCGGGTGTGAACTTGGATACCTTGCTAAGAAGCGAAATACAAATCCCTGCGGAGAAACGGTAGTTAAGATAACAAACTGGTCAGGAAAATGAAACACCACTGATTAGCCTGCAGTGGAAAAAATAATACAGGAGCGGAGCTGTTTTTACTTTTTTCGTTTAGTCTTGTTGTCGACGTGGCAGAGTGAAGCAGTCGCTCAGGAAATGAGCTTTTTGTGAAAGTCACATCTGAACACGCTTACAACATTTCAACACCACAAAAGCTTGCGAGGGGCCAAGAGTTGAGTTGATCTACAAGCTGGTGTCGTGTTTGGTTTGGCTTTCTGCCACCAGAGGGCAGGATTTTTTTTTCCTCTGGAGGATTCTTTCAACCATTTACCAAACGTTACAGATCCAATCCCACTAATTTCATATTGCTTTTTTGGTTTTTGCCGTTGCGTTTAGAATTTCATCTCAAACAACGTCAAATATATACAGGGTCGCTGAGGCTTTGGGAAGATTTCAGTACAGGTGTCTATGAGCTCATACCCTCAATCGCTGACATTTCATGTCTGTGTGTCTCGCTCTGGAGGCTCCTTACAAATTATATGAGAGGATTTGCAAATCACGCACCCTTCCTAACGAGCCCTGGAGTCTGTGTTGCATTATTATCTCATAAAACAATGTTATTTTTGGTGCATATTGAGTTGGACACCTCGTATAGAGAAATCTAGATCTGTACGTTAGCTCGACTGTGCTCACAGGGTTACAGGTATGGCTCGGGTTTTCCTCTGTTTTCCTTTTACTGATCAAGTGCTAGTTTAATCAGGCAACTGTTTAGGTAAGATGATGAATTGTGGCACATGAAAAAAAATGCTTCTTAAATCCAAGCGGAGTGGTATGTGCCAGAGCTCGGTTTGCCCTCAGATCCCTGCATGAGTGCAATTAAAACTATTTTTAATGCTGCGCTGGTTTTTCCAAGCCAGGGCGCCTGCTTAGGGATGCCATTTTTTTTTTCACCGTGGAGAACTTCTTATTATTCACTGTTACTCTCTGACTTTATTTGCTTTGACAAGATTTTATTTCGTGGGTCAAGTTCAAAGAATCTCTCCCCTCTCGCTCATAATCCCTGGGCCTGAAAAAAGGAAAGAAAGAAAAAGAAAAAGGACGAAAAATATGTCGAGGTTATTTTCGCCTTTGAGGATTGAGAGAGAGAGAGAGAGAGAGAGAGAGCGAGAGGAGGTCGACTGATTGGAAGTGTTTAACCCTTTGTAGGCCAGCAGGGGAATCATTTTTAAGAAATAAAGCCAGATTGTGAACATCACCGAGTTCAGATTGTTACGAGCGCAGACGTGATTTGAACTCCACATGTCTGAACTGTAAAAAAAAAAAAAACCACAAGTATTTTGTTCATGTAGCAAAAACAGATGTCTCTGAGAAAGAAGGAAGAAAAAAGCGCTACTGGACTCATGTGGCTGTCGAGGTATTTCTCTCAGACTGTGCCGACCCTCGTCCCAAACAGCAGGGGTTTGTGTTCGAGAATTAAAACACAACTTTTCTTCATTTTATTCAGAACTTTATTTTAAACAACGATGTGCGGATGATCATCTAAACATCCTAAAATCCTCCAAAACTCAGAGTATTTAAGAAGTAAAAGATTGAAACTGTACGATAAGAGGAATGAAACTGCTATCGTAGGAAAATA
>NC_083571.1:2192500-2242500 GCF_027579695.1 Neoarius graeffei | reverse complement strand
AAGGATAAAGTATAAATATAAACAAACTGTAACAAAAGAAAAATAAAACAGTCGAGTCTCTCTGTATGTTCCATTTCCAGTTCCAAAATCCGATTTCAGGATTGATGGTTTGTTACAGGATCCGATTTCTGATACGTTTACTCCCATATCTGATCCACCCTTTATTTATTTATTTATTTATTTATTTTTGTTTGTTTGTTTGTTTGTTTGTTTGTTTGTTTCGCTGTTATCAGGCCGATACTGGGTACCAGATCAGAATGTCTCTATTTCAAGTAAAGACATAAAAAGTGTCAGAATCCAAAAAAAACAAGATGAAGATTTCTCACCCAGATAAAGGAATAACAGAATAAATGATAGAGATTTAAATGTACTTGATTATGTATGCAGTGTGTGATAGAGCAGATTCAGGAATTACACAGAGAGAGAGAGAGAGAGAGAGAGAGAGAGTATTAATGAAACACTTTAGGTGTTAAAGAAAGAAAGAAACAAACAAAGAAGATGCCTTCTAACACCCGGGGTAGAACTCATAAAGGACCCTCGCCCCCAAACATCAGGAACTACTCAATGAAATTTGTGGAAAAAATCAGAAACTTTGCATTTAGCTTTTTTTAAAAATCAGAAACACAAAGTGTCTTGATGTTATCTGACGCTCTGTGAGGGTCTGAAGCTCTCTGTGAGGGTCTGAAGCTCTGTGAAGGTCTGAAGCTCTGTGAATCTCTGAAGCTCTGTGAGGGTATGAAGCTCTGTGAGGGTCTGATACTCTCTGAAGGTCTAAAGCTCTGTGAGTCTCTGAAGCTCTGTAAGGGTCTGAAGCTCTGTGATGGTCTGAAGCTCTGTGAGGGTTTGAAGCTCTGTGATGGTCTGAAGCTCTGTGAGGGTTTGAAGCTCTGTGATGGTCTGAAGCTCTGTGAGGGTTTGAAGCTCTGTGATTGTCTGAAGCTCTGTGAGTCTCTGAAGCTCTGTGAAGGTCTGAAGCTCTGTAAGGGTCTGAAGCTCTGTGAGGGTCTGAAGCTCTGTAAGGGTCTGAAGCTCTGTGAAGGTCTGAAGCTCTGTAAGGGTCTGAAGCTCTGTGAGGGTTTGAAGCTCTGTGAGTCTCTGAAGCTCTGTGAAGGTCTGAAGCTCTGTAAGGGTCTGAAGCTCTGTGAAGGTCTGAAGCTCTGTAAGGGTCTGAAGCTCTGTGAGGGTCTGAAGCTCTGTAAGGGTCTGAAGCTCTGTAAGGGTCTGAAGCTCTGTGAGTCTCTGAAGCTCTGTGAGGGTCTGAAGCTCTGTGAGGGTCTGAAGCTCTGTAAGGGTCTGAAGCTCTGTAAGGGTCTGAAGCTCTGTGAGGGTCTGAAGCTCTGTGATTGTCTGAAGTTCTGTGAATCTCTGAAGCTCTGTGATGGTCTGAAGCTCTGTGAGGGTCTGAAGCTCTGTAAGGGTCTGAAGCTCTGTAAGGGTCTGAAGCTCTGTGATGGTCTGAAGCTCTGTGATGGTCTGAAGTTCTGTGAATCTCTGAAGCTCTGTAAGGGTCTGAAGCTCTGTAAGGGTCTGAAGCTCTGTGATGGTCTGAAGCTCTGTGATGGTCTGAAGCTCTGTGATGGTCTGAAGCTCTACAGTGACACAATGCTGTGAGTGAAGATGACATTGTGCCTTCTGTGTTTCTGAGAACCTTTTATTTAAATTATTTATGTCCAGACTCACGCTCTTATATTAGATCATTTCAGCTCATAAGATCCCGTGTGTGTGTGTGTGTGTGTGTGTGAGAGAGGGAGAGAGAGAGAGAGAGAGAGAGAGAGATTGATCCATCATTTCCCTCTGCTTGTCTCCAGGTGCTGAAAGTCTGGGTGTGAAAAATTGATGTGTTAACGAGAGCAGGGCGTCAGCACTGCTACTGAAAATGAAACAGCGTCTGAGGACGATTTCCTGCATGACGATTCATCACTCATCCACATGCAGGGGAGAGACAGAGAGAGAGAGAGAGAGAGAGAGAGAGAGATATTTTTAGGATCCAGACGTTTATTCATGGAATGAAGCAGGACACTGTCACTGACCCACTGCAAAAACTCATCAAACTTCTCATTAAACACTGTATCTTATTTACACACTCAGTTACCGTCCTGATCATCCATTATAGCACCAAATTATTCACTTATAATAATTATAATCCGCTAATAATGTTTTATAAACTCTAATAAACACTCAGTAATATCTAACAAAGTTAATGAATAGATATAATATTATTAATTCAGTTCTGGAGTGTAAGATACACACTCTTTCACTCACTGTCACAGATTGGCCATGCTCCCAGGTGTGTGTGTGTGCGTGTGTGTGTGTGTGTGTATTCCCACCCCATGCCCAGTGTTCCCGGGACAGACTCTACTTCCAGGATAAAGTGTTTACTGATGAATAAGTAAATAAAGTCAGAGACTTATGATGATGTAACATATTTATTTATACGGTATGAACGCATTAATGACAGTCCTTTATGAGAGCTTTATGAGGTATTATTACAATTTATCAGCATACAAAGAATCATAATCAAATTATTAAAAAATAATCACAGTTAAAAATTATTAGAATCAGAAGTTTCAGAGTTACAGGAACATAAAGTTCAACCAGTAAACAAAAATCTGAGGTACTGCATCAAGAACAGGTGAAAACGAGAAGAAGGAGAATATCATAAAGAAGGGGCATGTGAAGAAGAAGAAGAAGAAGAAGAAGAAGAAGAAGATGATGATGATGATGATGATGACCATACAGTGCTCTCCACAATTATTGGCTCCCCTTGTAAAGATCAGTAAAAGAGGTTAGAAAAAATTCCACCTTTTGGTGAAGTTGCTTCATCTCACACTGAAAAAACCCAAATCCCTCATCAAGAAAATTATTTTCAACAAAAACACATGTACCACTATTACTGACACCCCTGCATTTAATACTGCGTCTTCTCTAAACCTGTGTCCTGCCAGTGGTTTATCTCCCTTCTCACGATAGTGTTGTGAGTGTTCTCACTAGCGTTCTGTACATTCCTGTTTAATTTGTGTATTTAAGTCCTGGTGTTTCATTTCCTTCAGAGTCATATCCATCCAGTGTGCATTTCTGAGCCTTATTTTTTTCACCTGTGTTCCTTTGTGTTTTCTGTCTCCTCAGTTCATTTTCTGCATTTAATGGAGTTCTCTAGCCTCATGAGGAGGTTAACCAGAAAGGGACCTCGGCTGAACATTTCTGGAGTGGGTTACAGTCGACAGAACCCTAATGAGCAGTGATCCCAGCCCAGTGAGAGAACTGGAGATACAGGGAAAACAGAGACCTGCGCTGAGGGTTGTTCAGCCAAGCCCAAGGTTGGTACCGTGGCCACTCTGGTCAAAATTGAGGCCTATACCAAAACCTCTTGAGTCCAGCTCGAGGCCTGCAATGATGCTCCACTTCCTCCTGACTTCAACAGGGATGTTGTCATCATGCCACCTCCTGCTGACTTCACAGAGAACATCCAGATGCCTGTGTTGGTTTCATGAGTCATTCTGCCTGGCTGTCCTGTGTCCACCTCGTGGCTTCACAAATAGGGCTGGTTCTCCTCCCAGCTTCACAGAGGACGTTTCCCTGCTTTGTCCTACTTCTGCATAATAAAAAGCGTGTTGATGTTAGACACTTGTGTTCTGCCTCTAACAAACAGTTTTTGTTACAATGATGAGGATGGAGAAGGAGAAGAACAGGAACATGAGGAAAAGTGAAAGAAGAAGAGCAATAATAATAATAAAAAGATGAAGAGTAAGATAAAGAAGATGAGAAAGAAGAAAAAAGTTGAAAGAGACAAAGTGGTGAAAGAACAACAACAGAAAAATAGAAGAAGAAGAAGAAGAAGAAGAAATGCAGGAAAGATAAAAAGAAGGCAATCGTGTCTCCTGAAGTGATGGTGGTTGAAAGATGACACCAATTTTGTTTTTGCTGTTATTTCTGCTCCCAGGAGAGAATTCTGACAGTAGATGTGTTAGTGTGACAGAAGCTGTGGTGGTGTTTCCCGGTGTTTTTACAGTATTGATTATAAAGCAAGTCTTCACGAAAGGAACGTTCATCAGCATTAAGGGAAGAGCTCTACACCATCTCCACTTCTCACTGTATACTCTGAACAACATCCAGGAGAGATACTGGAGCCATTTCTGCTCCATATTAAATCATTTTGTACTTAAAAAAACATTTATTATTCATTATTAAAGAAATGGAAGTAGGTTCATAAACTGCATAGATGATACATAGTAAGACTAATGATAGTTGCCTTGAGACAGTTGAGGTTAAGGCCCTTGCTCAACAACCCACCTGTGGAAGCTTAGTGGTTCTGGGATTTGAACTCACAAACCTATGATCACCTTCGCCACAAGGTAAGGTAAACCATTCTACAGTTGGTCTTATGACTAAATATTACTATCCATCCATTCATTTTCTTCTGCTTATCCGAGGTCGGGTTGCGGTGGCAGCAGGGAATTCCAGGCATCCCTCTCCCCAGCAACACTTTCAAGTTCCTCCTGGGGGATCCCAAGGCACTTCCAGGCCAGATGAGATATATACAGTGGTGCTTGAAAGTTTGTGAACCCTTTAGAATTGTCTATATTTCTGCATAAATATGACCTAAAACATCATCTGATTTTCACACAAGTCCTAAAAGTAGATAAAGAGAACCCAGTTAAACAAATGAGACAAAAATATTATACTTGGTCATTTATTTATTTATTTATTTACTGAAGAAAATGAGCCAATATTACATATCTGTGAGTGGCAAAAGTATGTGAACCTTTGCTTTCAGAGTAAGATAAAGAAGAAAAAGTCGAAGGAGACAAAGTGGTGAAAGAACAACAAAAGAAAGATAGCCTAACCCCCTTGTGCAGCAATAACTGCAACTAAACATTTACGGTAACTGTTGATCAGTCCTGCACACCGGCTTGGAGGAATTTTAGCCCGTTCCTCCGTACAGAACAGCTTCAACTCTGGGATGTTGGTGGGTTTCCTCACATGAACTGCTCGCTTCAGGTCCTTCCACAACATTTCCATTGGATTAAGGTCAGGACTTTGACTTGGCCATTCCAAAACATTCACTTTATTCTTCTTTAACCATTCTTTGGTAGAACGACTTGTGTGCTTAGGGTCGTTGTCTTGCTGCATGACCCACCTTCTCTTGAGATTCAGTTTATGGACAGATGTCCTGACATTTTCCTTTAGAATTCGCTGGTGTAATTCAGAATTCATTGTTCCATCATTGATGGCAAGCCGTCCTGGCCCAGATGCAGCAAAACAGGCCCAAACCATGATACTGCCACCACCATGTTTCACAGATGGGATAAGGTTCTTATGCTGGAATGCAGTGTTTTCCTTTCTCCAAACATAACGCTTCTCATTTAAACCAAAAAGTTCTATTTTGGTTTCATCCATCCACAAAACATTTTTCCAATAGCCTTCTGGCTTGTCCACGTGATCTTTAGCAAACTGCAGATGCTCAGCAATGTTCTTTTTGGAGAGCAGTGGCTTTCTCCTTGCAACCCTGCCATGCACACCATTGTTGTTCAGTGTTCTCCTGATGGTGGACTCATGAACATTAACATTAGCCAATGTGAGAGAGGCCTTCAGTTGCTTAGAAGTTACCTTGGGATCCTTTGTGACCTTGCCAACTATTACACGCCTTGCTCTTGGAGTGATCTTTGTTGGTCGACCACTCCTGGGGAGGGTAACAATGGTCTTGAATTTCCTCCATTTGTACACAATCTGTCTGACTGTGGATTGGTGGAGTCCAAACTCTTTAGAGATGGTTTTATAACCTTTTCCAGCCTGATGAGCATCAACAACGCTTTTTCTGAGGTCCTCAGAAATCTCCTTTGTTCGTGCCATGATACACTTCCACAAACATGTGTTGTGAAGATCAGACTTTGATAGATCCCTGTTCTTTAAATAAAACAGGGTGCCCACTCACACCTGATTGTCATCCCATTGATTGAAAACACCTGACTCTAATTTCACCTTCAAATTAACTGCTAATCCTAGAGGTTCACATACTTTTGCCACTCACAGATATGTAATATTGGATCATTTTCCTCAATAAATAAATGACCAAGTATAATATTTTTGTCTCATTTGTTTAACTGGGTTCTCTTTATCTACTTTTAGGACTTGTGTGACAATCTGATGATGTTTTAGGTCATATTTATGCAGAAATATAGACAATTCTAAAGGGTTCACAAACTTTCAAGCACCACTGTAATCTCTCCAGCATGTTCTGGGTCTACCCTGAGGTCTCCTCCCAGTTGGACGTGCCCGGAAAACCTCCAAAGGAAGGTGCCCAGGAGGCCTCCTAATCAGATGCCTAATCCTAAATATTACTAAATGGTTCTAAACACTGCAGGGTTAAATGACACTGTATCCACAAGAACTGCTGGATGAATCCAAGGATTTATGTTGCACATCTTAAAGCCCCAGTGAGACCTGAACTGGCAACCCATGGTTTACAAGATTACTGTTTTAAACTCTGAGCTATAGAGTCTTGGTTTCATTTCCCACATTGATCTCTAAATTATTCCACTCAAGGTCACATAACGGGTTGGGCGAAGTTAACTATCAGGTAAACAAACTGATAGAAGAATTTACTTCCACACATTTACCACCTCAATTTCCTTGAAAGGATTTCAAGCAAGTCCAGTTGCCTTCTTTAGCATCTATGGAGAACATGGACGATATAATTATTAACAGCAATGTTTTGCAGTGGCTCGTGCAGAATTCGAGCATGGTCCTGAGATCTTTGAAATGGACAGGACTCACAGCAAACCTGAAGAAGTGTGCAACTGATGAGTCATTAACTGATAATCTGAGGGCACTTCAGCCATTCCTGCTAGTCCAGGGAATCAAACTTGTGAACTTTTGGTCTCAAAGCTGCTTCTCTAACCATTAGGTCTTCCCCTGAGGCCTGGTGGACACCCAAATCCAAAAAGGAGGCAAAGCAGTTTTGTGTCTGCTTGGATATTATCACTGGTTGGTGTCTTATTGTTTGGACATCAACAGCCTTTGACTGACTTGACAGCAGGCCGGTAAAATCTGCTCTTTGTGGAGGACTGCTCTTGCATTCCTTACAAGAGGGTTTCCCTTTCAGACTGGCTCCCAAGTAGAGCCCAGTTAGCAAGCTATGAACCGTAAACCACCCAAACAGCCCTTGAGAAACCTTTGGAGTGTGTTTGTATAGTGTGTCTCTCTCTCTCTCTCTCTCGCTCCATCTTGTTATCCCTCCCCCCTCCCATGTCTCCATCTGTCTCTCCGAATCTCTTTATCTTTCACCCTCCCCCTCTCGTTCCTGTTCTTGCTCTCTTTCTTGTTCCCTCCTCGCTGTTCTTTGTTGTTGATCTGCATCATGGCTCTGTTGCTTCTCCTTGTCTGTTAATCACAGCTTTACCTCTCTGTTATCGGACTCAATATCTCCATCTCTTCCTCTTTTACCTGTTGGGCTTCTGCTCTCTCTGTTCATCATGGATCTGTCCTTCATGGCAGCGCAGGTAATGAGCACAATGTCTTTATTCTGATATATTTAAAGTAAATCTCACGTGTAAATGCTAACAGAGAGCTGATTGAAAATAGCTTGAGATCTGATATACATTTCATTTAGAAACAAACTGAGTCTGAACACCGGTTTGCTGGCAGGCAGAAGGAACACAGACAGACGGAGAAACTCTGAGGAACTCAGATGTAGATTCAGTTCAAAGATTCATGAGTTTATTGTCGTTGTCCCCAGTGCTGCTTCAAACAGTGCCATCTGAACATTTGTGCGTACCTCATAAATATATGTTTTTTATCATAATAAAATGTAAACTTTGTTCTAGGTAGGTATTGTATTGATAATAATAATAATAATAATAATAATAATAATAATAATAATAATAATAATAAACCATTAATTAACCATTTGTATAATCTGGTTCTTATAGCAGCCATGAAAATTAGTTTTTGCTCCAAGCACTGATTCGTCATCTTATTTATGAATGAATAAGAGACCTGATGATGTAAGCGTTGTGGGAATAGCTAATGATCTGTCTGGCCAGCTTTAGAGAAACTGTTTGAAGGTCTTTACCTCTGATGAATAAATAATATCTCTCTCTGAAATTTGTCTATCATGAGGCCTCAACATGCTGAGCCTGGGATTGTGTTTCCTGTTTATTAAATATGGAATACCACTTTATTAATACATTTAAAATGTTCCTGAGAAACTGTAAAGATGTGTAAACTCCTTTGTCCTGAAGATGTTGGGAAACTTACAGCTACAGCTTTACCTCTGACTGTTACAAAACACATGACCATAAACATTACTGACATCAGTGCAGGTTAGCGACTCATTGCCATGGCAGCAGAACAGACAGAACCCATAAGGAGAAGAAGAACATGTATGGCATTTCCTGTTCTGTGTGATCAAGACATAATACTGCATATATTTAATTACAGAACCTACAGAACAGTGTGTGTGTGTGTGTGTGTGTGTGTGTGTGTGTGTGTGTGTGTGTGTGTGTGTGACATGATGGACGTCATGGATCATGGAGACTACTACAGGTCTCTCCTGGTTCCAGCTGGGTTTGTGATGGGTTTGTGTTGGTGTTCTGGATAATTAAAGCTTCTGTACTTCCTAAAGGGTTCTACCTGTAACCGTCTCTGCTGTTGGGTTGAAATTTTTTTTTTTTCAGTTCTGGAAGTCATTCTGTTTTTCAGGGTGTGTCTAATGAGTTTAATGTATGAAATGTGCTTTATAAACAAGGGTTCTATGTAGAACCCTGCAACAGAGGGTGGGCTTCTTTTATCGAAGTAGAATCCATTTAGCAACATAACTATCAAGAGAACCCTCACAACACTTTTCTATCCAAAAGTAAATATTTCCAGTGCTTTATAAAGACTTGTAATGGTTTTTGATGGGTAGTAGTGGCTTATAATACAACCTTTATTTGAAAACAAACGTCATAATACTGTCATCTCATCTCATCTCATTATCTGTAGCCGCTTTATCCTGTTCTACAGGGTCGCAGGCGAGCTGGATCCTATCCCAGCTGACTACGGGCGAAAGGCGGGGTTCACCCTGGACAAGTCGCCAGGTCATCACAGGGCTGACACATAGACACAGACAACCATTCACACTCACATTCACACCTACGCTCAATTTAGAGTCACCAGTTAACCTAACCTGCATGTCTTTGGACTGTGGGGGAAACCGGAGCACCCGGAGGAAACCCACGCGGACACGGGGAGAACATGCAAACTCCGCACAGAAAGGCCCTCGCTGGCCCCGTGGCGTGGATATGTAGCAACTTGACAAAAAAAAATTACTTGGTTCAGTTAAAAGCTGTTAATTAGTTCTGGATTTCATTTTTTAAGTTTATTATCATTAAGGAGTTAGTCGATAAATTTTAAAACAGGATACAGTGGTTTTCCTTTTATCACATCCTGTAATCAGAAAAAAAGTGATTTTTCTCAAAACAGTGGAATTGGATATATAGCGTTTTGGAATCAAACTCTTCAAATATACACTTATTCTGAATTTGATGTCTTTAACACTCCAAAAAAGACCAGTTTGGAACATTCTACAGGTAAACAGGTTCACTGGTGATTGGAAAGACTCAGTCATTCACAAGCAAAGATGGGGCGATGTTCGAAACTTTGTGAAAAACTGTGTGGACAAATAGTCCAACAGTTTAAGAAAACATTTCTCAATGTACAATTACAAGGAATTTAGAGATTTCACCATCAGCAGTCCATAATATCGTCAAAAAATTCAGAGAATCCAGAGAAATCTCTGCACATAAGGAACAAGGATGAAAACCAACCGTGACCTTCGACCCCTCAGGTGGCTGGACTGATGCAAAGTGGAAAAGTGTGCTATGGTCTGATGAGTCCACATTTCAAAGTGGTTTTGGAAATCATGGATGTTGTGTCCTCTGGGCTAAAGAGAAAAAAGGACCATCCAGATTGCTACCAGCACAAAGTTCAAAAGCCAGCATCTGTGATGGTATGGGTGTGTTAGTGCCCATGACAGTGGTAACTTGCACCTCTGTGAAGGCTCCATTAATGCTGAAAGGTACATACAGGGTTTGGAGCGACATATACTGCCATCCAGATGATGTCTTTTTCAGAGTGCCACGTTCTGTACGTGTTACAACAGGATGGCTTTGTAGTAAAAGAGTGCATGTGCTAAACTGGCCTGCCTGCCTCTCATTGAAAATGTGTAGCATGCTAGGAAGTGCAAAATATGACAACGGAGACCACAAACTGACGTTGTATATCAAGCAAGAATGGGAAAGAATTTCACTTTCAAACCCTTTTTTTCCCCATGCTCTCATGGAAGGCGGTTGCATTTCTTTGCTCTCCTCTCCTCTCCCTTATTTTCCCTGCTTGTGCTCCCTTGTCTCGTCTTGTCTGTCTGTCTATACTTTTGAGAGACTCTCTCCGCACTGCTCTCTAAATTAAAAGTCTTGAAATTGATAAACTGGTTGACACAGTTTTCTCGAGGAGAAGCCTGGGTTCGGGGGAACCCACCTGTCCTGCCGGAACGTTCGTGGCTGGCTACACGATGGATGCGTGGGAGTGGTGGCAGGTCATGTGCCTGGCGGTTCTTTCTGTGGAGGACATTGAAGACATCTCCCTATTCGGAACCATGATTACAGGACTTTTGCTGATTGGATTAGGCATTGCTCTGGTTTATCGAGGAAATCAGGAAATGGTGACAGCTGTTCAAAGCCCCATAAAGCTGCCTGACATAATTGAAGCGGTGGGCAGAGCTGTTGGCACTCAGACTGTGGCTATTCAGAACTTGAGCCGCAACATGGATAACATCATGAAGAAGCTTTCGGCTTTGCAAAGGAAACGGATTGATTCAGAGACCAGAATGGACAGACAGAGTGGTCGTGTAAAAGAATGCGTCTACTCGCCAGACCAAACAATCCCAATCTTATCTGCTTTTGGCTCCCTCAGACAGCACTGGCCTCAGCCAAGGCTGTTGCTGGGACAACATCTCCCCCTGAAGGTCACTGCTGTGAGACGCTCTCGTATTCTTCCCCCCTCTTCCCGCGGTCACTGCTTTTACCCCCAGTGTGACAAGCGGGTGCATGACCAGCGCCATCATGGCTGCAGGAGCGGACGGCTGCTTGCTTGCGCTGGGTTACCTCTACCTCCTCCCCTCTCCCCCACCCCTCCCCTCACTGAAGCAAAAACTCAGGTGTGGGAGGAGTTCGGAGAGGCCATGGAAAGTGACTTTCGGTCGGCCTCGAAGAGATTCTGGCAAACCGTCCGGCAGCTCAGGAAAGGAAAACAGTGATGTTTTACTACTGTTTACAGTGATGCTGGAGTGCTGTTGACCTCAACTGGGGACATCATCCAATGCTGGAAGGAATACTTTGAGGATCTCCTCAATCCCACCTTCATGTTGTCTGAGGAGGATGCAGAGTCTGAGGGTGCTTGGGAGGACTCGCCCATCACAGGGGCTGAGGTTGCTGAGGTGGTTAAAAAGCTCCTCGGTGGCCAGGCTCCAGAGGTGGATGAGATTCATCCTGAGTTCCTGAAGGCATTGGATGTTGTTGGGCTGTCTTGGCTGACACGCCTCTTCAACATTGCGTGGAGGTCATGGACAGTGCCTCTGGATTGGCAGACTGGAGTGGTGGTCCCCTTTTTAAAAAGGGGGACCAGAAAGTGTGTTCCAACTATAGGGGGATCATACTTCTTAGTCTCCCTGGGAAAGCCTATGCTGGGGTGCTGGAGAGGAGAGTCCGGTTGATAATCAAACCTCAGATTCAGGAGGAACAATGCGGTTTTCATCCTGGTCATGGAACACTGGACCAGCTCTTTACCCTTGCAAGGGTACTGGAGGGTGCATGGGAGTTTGCCCAATTGGTCTACATGTGTTTTGTGGACCTGGAGAAAGCTTACGACCATGTCCCTCATGGTGCCCTGTGGGGGGTGCTTTGGGAGTATGGGGTTCAGGGCCCACTACTGCAGGCCATTCAGTCCCTGTATGACCGGAGCAGGAGTTTGAATCACATTACCGGCAGAAAGTTGGACTCATTCCCAGTGCATGTTGGACTCTGCCAGGGCTGACCTTTGTCACCGGTTCTGTTCATAACTTTTATGGACAGACTTTCTAGGCACAGCCAAGGGGCAGAGGGTGTCTGGTTTGGTGGCAGCAGGATCACGTCTCTGTTTTTTGCAGATGATGTGATCCTGCTGGCTTCATCAATCTGTGACTTAAAGCATGTGCTGGAATGGTTTGCAGCTGAGTGCGAAGCGGCTGGGATGAGGATCAGCACCTCTAATTCCATGGCCATGGTGCTCAGCTGGAAACAGGTGGAGTGCCTACTCCAGGTCAGGGGGGATTTGCTACCTAAAATGGAGGAGTTTAAGTATCTCAGGGTTTTGTTCATGAGTGAGGGTAAGGGGGAGCGGGAGTCGGACAGATGGATCAGGGCAGCGTCAGCAGTAATGCGGACGCTAAACCGGTCTGTTGTGGTAAAGAGAGAGCTGAGCCAAAAGGCAAAGCTCTCAATTTACTGGTCCATCTACGTTCCCACTCTCACCTATGGTCACGAGCTATGGGTAGTGACTGAAAGAATGAGATCACGGATACAAGTGGTAGAAATGAGTTTTCTCCGCAGGGTGGCTGGGCTCTCCCTTAGAGACAGGGTGAGAAACTTGGTCATTCGGGAGAGACTTGGAGTAGAACCGCTGCTCCTCCACATCGAAAGGAGTCAGTTGAGGTCGTTTGAGCATCTTGTTAGGATGCCCCCTGGATGCCTCCCAAGGGAGGTTTTCTGGGCATGCCCCACTGGGAGGAGACCCCGGGGCAGACCCAGGACATGCTGGAGAGATTACATCTCTCGGCTGGCCTGGGAACCCCTCAGTATTCCCCCGGAAGAGCTGGTGGAGGTGGCTGGGGAGAGGGAAGTCTGGGCTGCTCTGCTTAGGCTGCTTAGCCTGGCTAACGTGACTTCAAAGCTCTCCGAGCATTTGGTCTGGCCAAGCTATTAAGCCAAACCGTTTCCCAGAGCCCGTGGTTGACCCGCCTCCCTGAAATGCCTCAGTTTGCTACTGGTCGAAGCCAGAAAAGGCTGTGACGAAGCTTAAACCAATCACATCACTCTTTCCTCTGACGTATGTGACGCGACGGGGCTAACTGGTAGATTAAACTCTTACCGAAGCCGGTCGGGAGCAAGGCGAAAATGTCCTTCCTTTCAATAAATACCTCCAGGGCTGCTCTTTGCTCCGTTTTCAATGAGAACTTCCCGTTGAATGCTTTCAATACAGCATCTACCACTTTGTTAAAGGCTTGCCGCTGCTCTATGTTCGTGATGTGAATGAAGCGCTTCCGGCATAGATTCTGTAAACAATCTATGGCTTCCGGTCGCAGTTCTACTACGTCACTGCCTTGAACACGCCTCTACCCAGGGCCGTTGGAGATGCTCAAAGTTGATTGGTTCCCGATTTTTCGGGAGCTTGGAAATGCTGTAGATAGCCTGCCTGGCCAGACTAAGCTCGGAACAGGCCCTCATGTTGCATCACGCTTAGGATGGGCGGGCCCAGGCTATAGGCTGCTACCCCTGCGACATGGATCTGGATAAGCAGTAGAAAATGGATGGATGGATGGATGGATGGATGGATGGATATTTGCAAATTCTGTTTTTATTTATGTTTTACACAGCATCCTAACAGTTTTTGGAATCAGGGTTGTAGTTTGTAACACTTTGTGATGATATTCTGTGGATTGGTGTCAGTATCAGAAAGGCCGTGATAGTGTAACAGGTGATGTTTGCTGGTTTTCTGATGTGATTCAGTCTCTGATGGTGAGTCTGTGGGAATAAACTGTGGTTTAATGGACCTCATGTCCTTCTGTGTTATTCAGCCAATACAATTAATACAGTTCCTGTAATCACAGTCCAGTTCTGAAACTGAAACTTTAATGGAAACCATTAGACCAATTCCCATGAAGGAGTGAAACAATATTTCAGATTGTTTTTATCCACAGTTATTATATTTCTTTTTTAACGTGGAGAATGTTGCTTATTTTTTTATTGTTTATTCATTTCTTTGTTTGTTTGTGTGTTTGTTTTCTGCTAATTTGGTCATACAAAGACAAATAGATTAAAAAACAGCTTCTTTCCAAAAGCCATAACCGCCCTGAACTCGGATATGCTCTGACTTTATAGTCTATTTTATTTTACTAATTTATAAATGTGCAGTACTTTATAATGTGACTCTCTCTGTGCAATACTTTTATAATGTGCAATACCTCACTCCATAATGTGAAACGCAACACATACACCTCAGGACTGTGCACCTTACCTTACCCTGAAATAATTCATAATGTGCAATATTTTATCTTATAATGTGACTCTCTCGTGCAATAATTTATAATGCGACTGTCTCTGTGCAATATTTTATGTGCAATACCTCACTCCATAATGTGCAACACCACATACACCTCAGACTGTGCACCAGACTGTCTCTCTCTCTCTCTCTCTCTCTCTCTCTCTCTCTCCACGCTGTTTGCACTGTTATTGGAGACCCTTTAATCTCATTGTACGTGTATAGTGACAATAAAGGCACTCTATTCTATTCTATTCTATTCTACTATATGACCTTGTTTTTTATGGTATAATATTATGACACAGTTTTCATTAATCAGTAACTAATCTGCATTCATTACTCCCTGTGAGTGTAATCACAGCACAGTGTGATGTCATAAAATGATAAACTAATTAAAGAAAGTACAGTTTTATCCTGTGTAATTCATATTAAACGTGTTAGGACTTTACACATATTATTATCCGCATGTTTGAAGCTTTAGTACAGATTTACTTTGAATCTGAAGTGTTGTATTTCCTGTATATTTAGTTGTAGCTATTTCAGAGAACATGTAATATGCAAATATATGCAAATTTACACAAATGGTCTTGGGCACCAGAGGATTTTCTGGAAAATGCACTTTTAAGACTCCCCTTCCTGCAATGTGTGTGTGTGTATGTGTGTGTGTGTGTGTGTGTGACAGCAGCAGCTGCTTTTCCTATCAATATTAATTAATGCTTGTTATCACGCTGAGCTTCTTCTCACAAACCCAGACTGCTGAAGTCGCACCTGAAAGACGTTATGATTGTGTTTTAGAGAATCTGAGCTGTATATTATGTACTATTGGACACAGCCATGTGACCTTTCGCTCAAACAAAATGTAGGCAGAGCTTCAGTAAAATAACGTTGAACTGCTTTATTTCTGTAAAGATATTTATTTTTTTATTTATTGGATGGATTCATTGTGGCCTAAAAATGATGTAGTGATGCAATGAGAAGAGTTTTAAGCAGTCAAACCCTGCATTAGGTCCAATTTCAAGGATGTAAAGAATTAGATTTCTAATAGATTTATATTTTTGATGGGTCTTAATTGTTTTAATGGGTTTCTAGTGAATCCTAATGGTTTCTGATGGTTTCTTTGGGATTTTAGGCTGCATCCACACGACAACGGCAACGAGATTTTTTTTTTTTAAATATCGCGTCCACATGGGCAACGGATCAGTAAAATATCAGGTTCATATGGCAACGCAACGCTTGCTGAAAACGATGCAATACACATGCCACACCTCTACATGCGCTGTAAGACGGTCCCATCGGAGACACCAGAACAATAGAAGTAGATGCATGAGCATAAACCCCTTCTTCTGTAGCATCAGCCACAAAGTTTTGATTATTAATCAGTAGCGTAAAACAAAAGACACGGAAAAAGGAATGAACGGGGGTAGATGGAAGCCGGTACGCCAACATTCTGAGATCCTCCAGAATTCTTTAATGGTCCGGAATAAATTGAATGCTACACATTGATGGATTACTTTGTTCTTCTACGCCCTTTTTGAGGAATGTATTGTCGGACTTAAACCAACATCTGAAGAGGTGAGATCGCTCCTTTTTTTTTCCTATTTTTGCTGGCGGGATTGTTTTTGTTTTTGGAAAGCACACGGGCGGTGCGCAGTTTGGTTATACTCAGTACTTCCACAGTGTTTGGACTAAAGACTCTGCCCTAAGGGCTATTCTCTCTCTCTCTCTCTCTCTCTCTCTCACTCTCTCTCTCTCACTTTGCACCATTACACAATAAATATTCACAGTGAAAATATTTTGTAAGCGCGTTTCATGAACCAAGTTATAGGATTTGTTGACAACTCGCATCGAGTTCGTTACACTTCTACCCAGCGTGAAGCACTCACAGTCATGTGGTTGTGACGTCATTGTAAACAAATCCGTTCTACTCATCCAGACGACTTTGCAACAGGGCCGTTGCCAGATTTTTCCTCTCTGGAACCCGTTCTCAAAAGATTTCATTTTGGGGCACCCAAAATGCCGGTGCCGTGTGGACGCCAGGCCGAAACGATAAACAATTTTATCAGAATCACCTGCATCCGTTGCCATGTGGACAGGGCCTCAGTTTGACTTTGATGGTTCCTCATGTCATGTGGCAGGAACAGAAGGAACTGCAGGTAACTGAAGTTTATTGAAACTGCAGATAGACAAATCCAAAGGATTCGGCAAAGACATAATCGAAAAACAGGCAGTGGTCAGGCGATCAGTAAACAACATGAGCTCAATAACACTATTACTCCTTTTTCACAGGCAGTTAGAGGGTCAGTTTGGAGTCAGTTCCTATTCTCAAACCAGCTCATCACATTTTGACCGCCAAAGAACCAGCTCTCAGCCAGGAAAACTGGTTTGAAACTGGCACCAACACTCTGCTGGTCTATAACCAAGAACTGCTCACATCAGGGGCAGGGGTAGGATCTTCAGGAACAACAAGACCAACTAAAGCTAAACCAAAACTAAAACTGCAATTTAAAAAAAACTGAGCTAGTGTAGGATCTAGTCTGGCTAATCTAAAGAAGAAAAAAAAAACAGAGCTTCAGTGTGGATGTGAAATCAAAACAGATGTGTCCATTATTATTATTATTATTATTATTGTTGTTGTTGTGTTGGTGGTTAGCGTTGCTGGGAAAGCAGAGACGTACACAGTGATGTAATGATGCGGCTCTACGGTGGATCTCTAGCCTGTGGAAAAGCAAACCGGTTCTTAGAAGGTTTGTAAGTCTGAACCAGCACTGGCACCAACCCAGAACTAGCACCTAGTTCATGTTCGCAGAAAGGGGTTATGAGGTCAAAAACTAAAAAAATAATAAAAATAACCAGCAAACCAAAGATACACATGACAGCAAGATATAAAAGTTATTGTTAACACAGGAGCTGAATGTATACACTGAAAAGAACCAGTGAAATGAGAGTCCTCCTATACTGAGTGTGTGTGTGTGTGTAATTGTGTCCAGGTGTGTGCAGTGAGAATGATGAACATGATAGAGTTCACGATGGCTGGGGCTTGTAGTCCTCAGTGGCCATGTTTGTAGGCTGTGTTTAACTCTGGGAGATGTAGTTGGCTGCTCATTTCAACATTGACATGACTCCTAATAGATTTTAGTATATTTCTGATCATTCATTGTGTGTTGTAATATATTTCTGATGGTTCCTAATGGGTTTCATGTGTTTCTGGTGGTTCCTAATGGGTTGTAATATATTTCTGATGGTCTGTAATGGTACTTTAATGGCACGTATGGTTCCTATTAGTTCCTAAAACGTTTACATGTGTTTCTAATGTTCCCTAATGGATTTAAAGTGTTTTTAGTGGTTTCTATTGGGGTTTATTGTGTTTATGATGGTTTCTAATTGGTTTAATATGTTACTGGTGATTCGTGTTTCATCGGTCTATACTCATAGTGTAATGGAATGAATGCTTCCTAATGGCTCCTAAAGGTTGTAATGTGTTTCTGATGGCCTGTATTGGTAGTTTAATGGAATGTGTGGTTCCTTTTGGTTTATCTCATTTTATTCTAACTGTGAAAGAAACTTGCTGTTGAGTTCTGGTAATGTATTTGTAACCAAGAAATCTAATGGAAACCTATAGAAATCTGATGGAAACCATTAGAGTTTTGTCTAAAGGATTAAACAGATTTCACAGCAATGATAAAGAACTCATTTTCAGTTTAGTGAAAGTCACAGCCTATTTTGACTATTGTGTCTATTTTGGTCTGCATTTTCCTTATTTGGGCATTGTTTCCTGTTCTCACTTCCTGTTGCTATGGTGGTTAATTATAGTCACCTGTATTACTGCTCTGTTTAACCCCTGTAGATGTCCCTGTGCTTGTGTTTCATGGTTATAGATCGTTAGTGTATTTTTAATCACTGTTTTATCTTTTTTTGTTGCCTGTTTATTTTTTCATCCATCTTGTTTGTTGGTCTTTATCCTGCAGGTCAATTCTGTTAAGTTTGTTAAAGTCTGACACTGGATCTGAGGGAAATTTACACACATTTACTTTCAGTGTTGTGACAGTTCACAAGGATTAGCGCTGAGTCAGTTCTTAATGAGCTGCTCTTTCTCATTAAATTACTTTCCCTTCATCCCAATATCACCATCACCATCATCCTGAATCTCCATCTTGATTTGTCCTCAGTATCATCACACACACACACACACACACACACACACACACCAACAACAATCACAACAGCTTTGTGCTCGTCTATAAGTTGAATCCTCGCTCACCTCCTCATCACATTGATATTTACAGCCTTCACACTTTCGCAACTTTTAACTTTCATGGAGGAAAAACAAAATAAATCCAACTTCTTTTTTTTCACTGCACGTAATTAGAGCGTAAAACTGTCAAATAAATAAATCTTTAATAAAAGCTCATTGATCTCATTTTTTCATTATAAATAAAACACGAACAACATTGTTTCACACTTTATTGCAGGTAGTGCGTATGTTTTATGTTCACATGTGATTTCTACACAGGATTTGTTTATTTTCATTGCTTTTTAACGTTATTTATCATTTATTTTCTCTTGTGATCACCGTTTATTCATATGATGTCTACTTGAGCATTGTGTAATTTCAGACTGTTTTTCAGGCAGATGTTCCTCTTGGGCTATTATTAAAAAAAAAATCATTAGGATTCTTTCTGGACATTTTATTTATTTGAAGCTGAGAACTTTTTAAAATTACACCTCATTTTATTAGTAGATAATTTTGTACATTTATTTCTATATAGACGTACATTACCCTTAAAATTGGTGCTCTGAAAGGCACTATATACATTATTATTATTATTATTATTATCATCATCATCATCCCACTATTCATTTGAACAGTTTGGATAGAGCTTTGTAATTCACTGGCTGCAGTTTTTATTTGTGTTTGTGTTCGAAGAGATTTTATAAGATGCATATTACAGTTAATGAGTCTCCATGTTTATGTGTTTATTTTATTCACGTTTCCTCCAACACGGACTTTAAAACTCCACACAGCCCTCGCAGGGAAAGTGATAAAACTTTCTGATGGAGTCATTCGCTTTTCTGACATTTTTATCAGCAGAAAAAAAACAGCTATTTTTCTTCTTTCCTTTGTTCTGGAGTGATATCAGAGTAATCTGTAGCCGAGTTTCTCTTCATCAGTTTGCTCTGGATGCACAGCGTGAAGCCTCACATCGATACAGCGCTGAGCAGCATCAACTCCGCTTGATTAGTTCATTAATACACTGATTACTGCTTTTGATTTCTCACTCAGTTGGATCAGTGTGTTGAAAACAGACGCTTGTCACAGTTACACGTGATTCGAACCTTGAACATGAGCACGTGGCTGTTGCGTGAGCAGCAGGGTGAAGTCCAGCGCCACCGTCTGGCAGTTTGATGTAACTTAAGGCACAGTTTGCATTTTCTATCCCTGATTTTTTTCCAGGTTTAGCGGCGAGTGTTTGTGTTCAGAGGCCGTTGTTGAAAAGTCCGTTCTTTCTCCGACACTTCAATTGAAGAAAAATCACACAACCTGAACCCGCGTAACCTGAATCTGAATATGGAACCTTCCTCACAAAAATACTGATGTCAATTTAGGAAATAACACAGACCTTAATGCTTAACTCTGTCTATTTTATTTTATAAAAACTGACGAACTAGATAAGAACTGCTCTGAGTCAAAAGACGAGAACGTTAAAGCTAAAGTAAACGTGAACACTGTGGAATGTGCAGTGTAATGCTTGTGGGAACGTGTTGTAAAGGGCCCATGATTCCTGCACTGCGTGGGGTTTTAAACAAACATCATGATGGCTGACGTCAAACTGCACTTTGAATTGTTTGGATTTGAGAAAGAAATTCATTTCTGAAGCAGAGTGTTTATCATTTATCTCTCTTGGCAATGATTTGTTTTTTAATGTACAAATGACTCAGGACACGGAGCACTCAGATGGTGAAGGATATTGCTGAAGGCCCAGAAGTTGCCCTCTGGCAGCTCTGACACGTGACCTCACAACCTTCTGCTCATTGGACTGTAACTGTAACAGCTGCTCCACTGACCATATGTCATAATTAGGAGCTTCCACTTGTGGTTACCATAGCAACTCTCTCTCTCTCTCTCTGTGTGTGTGTGTGTGTGTGTGTGTGTGTGTGTGTGTGTGAGTGAAATGAAGGCAAGTCCCAAAGCTCAGGCCAGATATTTTTTAGACCAATGTGACTGTGTTACAGTGTATGTTCAAACTCTCAGACATTCTACTGCCCCGTCAGACTCATTGCTACCCCGTCAGACTCACTACTGCCCTGTCAGACTCACTAGTGCCCCATCAGACTCATTGCTACCCCGTCAGACTCACTAGTGCCCCGTCAGACTCATTACTGCCCTGTCAGACTCACTAGTGCCCCATCAGACTCATTGCTACCCCGTCAGACTCATTACTGCCCCGTCAGACTCACTAGTGTCCCGTCAGAGTCATTGCTGCCCCGTCAGACTCATTACTGCCCTGTCAGACTCACTAGTGCCCCATCAGACTCATTGCTACCCCGTCAGACTCACTAGTGCCCCGTCAGACTCATTACTGCCCTGTCAGACTCACTAGTGCCCCGTCAGACTCATTGCTACCCCGTCAGACTCATTACTGCCCCGTCAGACTCACTAGTGTCCCGTCAGAGTCATTGCTGCCCCGTCAGACTCATTACTGCCCTGTCAGACTCACTAGTGCCCCATCAGACTCATTGTTACCCCGTCAGACTCATTACTGCCCCATCAGACTCACTACTGCTGCGTCAGACTCACTACTGCCCCATCAGACTCACTACTGCCCCATCAGTCTCATTACTGCCGCATCAGACTCACTACTGCCCCATCAGACTCACTACTGCTGCATCAGTCTCACTACTGCTCCATCACTCTCACTACTGCCCCATCAGACTCATTACTGCCGCATCAGACTCATTACTGCCGCATCAGTCTCACTACTGCCCCATCAATCTCATTACTGCCCCATCAGTCTCACTACTGCCCCATCAGTCTCACTACTGCCGCATCAGACTCATTACTGCCCCATCAGTCTCACTACTGCCCCATCAATCTCATTACTGCCCCATCAGTCTCACTACTGCCGCATCAGACTCACTACTACCCCATCAGACTCATTACTGCCCCATCAGTCTCACTACTGCCACATCAGACTCACTACTACCCCATCAGACTCATTACTGCCCCATCAGACTCATTACTGCCCCATCAGTCTCACTACTGCCCCATCAGTCTCACTACTGCCCCATCAGACTTATTACTGCCGCATCAGTCTCACTACTGCCCCATCAGTCTCACTACTGCCCCATCAGTCTCACTACTGCCCCATCAGTCTCACTACTGCCCCATCAGACTCATTACTGCCGCATCAGACTCACTACTGCCCCATCAAACTCATTACTGCCGCATCAGACTCATTACTGCCCCATCAGTCTCACTACTGCCCCATCAGTCTCACTACTGCCCCATCAGACTCATTACTGCCGCATCAGACTCACTACTGCCCCATCAAACTCATTACTGCCGCATCAGACTCATTACTGCCCCATCAGTCTCACTACTGCCACATCAGACTCACTACTGCCCCATCAGACTCATTACTGCCGCATCAGACTCACTACTGCCCCATCAAACTCATTACTGCCGCATCAGACTCATTACTGCCCCATCAAACTCACTACTGCCCCATCAGACTCATTAATGCCGCATCAGACTCATTACTGCCCCATCAGTCTCATTACTGCCCCATCAGTCTCATTACTGCCCCATCAAACTCACTACTGCCGCATCAGACTCATTACTGCCGCATCAGACTCATTACTGCCCCATCAGTCTCATTACTGCCCCATCAGTCTCATTACTGCCCCATCAAACTCACTACTGCCCCATCAGACTCATTAATGCCGCATCAGACTCATTACTGCCCCATCAGTCTCATTACTGCCCCATCAGTCTCATTACTGCCGCATCAGTCTCACTACTGCCGCATCAAACTCACTACTGCCGCATCAGACTCATTACTGCCGCATCAGACTCATTACTGCCCTGTCAGATGCATTACTGCCGCATCAGACTAACTACTGCCACATCAGATGCATTACTGACCCGTCAGTCTCACTACTGCCACATCAAACTCACTACTGCCACATCAGACTCACTACTGCCCCATCAGACTCATTACTGCCCTGTCAGACTCACTACTGCCACATCAGACTCATTACTGCCCCATCAGACTCACTACTGCCCCATCAGACTCACTACTGCCCCATCAGACTCACTACTGCCCCATCAGACTCACTACTGCCACATCAGACTCACTACTGCCCTGTCAGACTCATTACTGCCCCGTTAGAGTCTTTGCTGCCCCATTAGACTCATTACTGCCCTGTCAAACTCACTACTGCCACATCAGATGCGTTACTGCCCCATAAGACTCACTACTGCCCCATCAGACTCACTACTGCCCCATCAGACATAGAGGATGGTGTTTACACTGATAACCTGAACATCCTCTCAGCTGTTATTTTACACCTCCTTATTTCTTTTCCTTTTTTAGAGTGTATAAATCACAGGACGTGACAAACTCTAATTCATCACCACCAAGACAACTCACCTGTTTCCACAACACACACACACACAGACGGAGACAGTCTCAGCAGTGTTCTCTCAGAATAATGATGAGGTTCAGAAAGAATGAATGTTGTTGCTCTGTAACAGAGGGATAATGCCATCCCTCCATCCATCAGGGATTAGATCTGACCTCAGCCCTCGCAGGTTAAAGAGTTCAGAGTGACGATGGGTTTAATGTTTGACCCATCTAACGTATTCCTTCTGAGAATCCTACAGACGCTGTGAACATCGTGCTTGGAATGAGATGCGTGATGTCTGGAACAAAAACATCGTAACGTTCATGAGAAATTCGTGGAAAAAAAGCAACTTGAAAAAGATTACAATTTTCATTTATTATAAGACACGCAATGCATTTCATTTATAATAAATGACACTGGAGATTCCTTCCAGAATAAAATACATAAATAAACATCTCCTTACTTTCAGAAAACTTCACTGTATCATCAATAACACACTTTAAAAAAAAAAAAAAATACATTTCTGTGGAGCGTCTGCTGGGCCCGCCCCTGTGAATGAGCTGTTACTGTATGTAGAAACTATAACGTATTAGAATGAGTGCATTAATGTAAACCTGCGCTTCTGTCAGATCTGCTGTTAGACAGAATTAATCAACAGTCTTTAAGTGTTTAAGTTAAGCGAGACTAATCTCCATTAAATAATAATTTAAGCACTCGTCTGTGTATAAAGTTCAAAATCTGTCATCACATTTACCGATGGTGTAAAGTAAACGCTTCGGGATTCATTACTGACCTCTTCCTCTTCATCCCTCGTTCTCAGATCCCTGTAATGACGGGTGCCTTCATGGATTCATCTCCAAACGACGACTACAGCACGGATCACTCACTCTTCAACTCCTCGGCCAGCGTCGCTCTTCACCAGCAGGAGACACCACAACGGGTTTCCCGCGATGCCATCTGGCTCTGGATCGCCATTTCTGCCACCATCGCAAACATCGTGGTGGTCGGAGTTGTGTACGCCTGCACATTCTGAGTTTGGGAACTTTGGGAAATAAATGTCACTTCAAACTCAACAACTTCAGCCCAGTATTCTTCCCTTTTCCTCTTTTTCTCTCTGTCTCACTGTCACTCTGTTTTTATTCTTTCTCATTTCACCAAAAAACTGAGGTCATGTTTTTATTTGTGAATTGTGTTTTAGAGAGATGGAATTCTGAAGCAGTTTCAACAATCAGATTTAGATCTGATGTGAATATGTTTCATATTCCTGATACTCAAGCGCGTAAACAAGAGCATGAATTGGACCATAACAAATCATCAGACGTGAAAATCACGATAATGTGAACTTTGCAGCAATAGTTACATTTTTATGCTACGTAGGCTAGTTCGAGAAGGCACTCGGTAGAGTCCATATCTCCACCAAGCCACATCTTATCAACACCAAAATCTAATCAGTTGAATCGAGGATAATACTAAAGCTGTCCACCAAATTTCATCCAAATCCGTTCACTATATTTTTTTGAGTTGCGTTAAGAACAGGCAAGCAAACGGAGGTGAAAATATAACCTCCTCTAACACACTGCTTTAGGAATATAACAGACATTACACATTTATGACACGATGCTGCAGGAATCTTAAACTTTCTCTGGTTTGGTTTCACATTTATGAAGCGAGTCAGATCCAAGTTTACACCTCGACCTGATTCATGAAGCATATTTACATTTACGTTTATTTTCTTCCAGCAGATATACACACAATTCAATACAATTTAAGCTGAACCTGATTTTTACTAATGCGTTTTCTTTTCATTTCTTTCTTTTTAAATTCTAGAACAGGATGTGTAAGCTACGAGATTTCACACACACACACAAGGCTTTGTGCTGAAAACTCTGTCAAAAAGTTGTGTATTTTACAGTAAAGAAAGAAAGAATAGTGCTTCAGAGGAAAGGAATTCAAGATGAAGCGCATTCACTCACATGACACATTAATTTATTCATTCGTTTGTTTGTTTGTTTGTTTAAGGACAGTAATCCAAATTCAGGTCCTGATACAGTTTTTGTCTTTTTTAACGCAAATCATTGCTGAGACGGTTCTTGGACACGTAAATATAATTTTATTATGTTAATTAATTAATTTTTCTTTTTATACATGATGTTCAGACGTTATTGTGAGTGCGTATTATTCTACACAATTCTGCACTAACATTTAGTGCTCATCAGTTCAAGATTAAATTTTTTGTTTGTTTGTTTGTTTGTTTGTTTGTTATTTATCAGGACCGCGTGTTGATGTGCCATATTAATGCAGTATATTTATTTAAGATTTCTTTTTAGTTATTGCTGTTGTTTAAAGTGCAGTTTATCCTTGAGGTTATGACGGTATATCTCATGAGTCGTAACGATTTCCTGTTCACATTTTGAGAGAAATGAAACAAACAGAAGAATAACTTGTGTAATATTTATGAATATTTTGTATATATTAGATACTTTTGCCTTTAGTAGGTTCACTGTGGAGGTATGGATTTTTTTGAAGCTTTAAATGTATAGAATACACAGAACGCTATTTTATCTTTTTCGTCTCTGCTTGAGTTTGTTGATGAATTTTGATATAGAAATTAAATCTACATTATGATCAAGTCTGTGGTGTTTATAGACTGATTTCTCTGAAGTACAGTGTCCACATCTCACACAGCTGGAATCACTGCACGGGAGAGGATTTTGAGCCTTCTGGGGTCAACAGGGACATGTTTCATCAGAACACATGAGAGCCAGGGAGCTACCTTGCCAACCGAGAGAGCGTGGGCGTGGCTTCCATCCCTGGAAAGTTTTGTCGTGTTGAAAATTGCCGTGGGTCAAGCGCTGGATGAATTCATCTGTCGCACCTGTAAAGGCATCCATGAGGCTTATGTAGGGTATGTTGGGGTGACCGTAACATTCTGTTGCAACCATTGAGCTCAAAATGTTCACAGAACAACATTCTGCAGAAAGTGAAAGTTTACCTCTTAAGGGGCGTGGCTTATTTTGTCTTGCTGTGGCTATGCCATATTGCAGTTGTGAAAACAGTACACACTGTTGTCATTGCCATAAGGCCACACATCACTATACGTCGCTGCCGCCATTGGTTTTACCAGCGTCTTACGCTGCTTCTGTCACGGCTTCATTTGCATATTTACTCCGCCCACATTTATGTGACAGATCACTTCCAAAATCTGCTGGAATGGCCCCGTTAGCCCCAGCCACGGTTCTCATGGATCAACCAGCAGAACAGCATATTTCTCCATCACCCTGGTGGTGGCTGGTGGAACTGCAGCTGAACTCACAGCTTAGTAACCGTGACACTGTTTAATTTGTGAGTTCTTTAGATTTTCATTTGAAGAAAGTCATGATATTAAGTCAAGTCAGTCAAAGTCCCTCTCACGCCAGGATCTGGTCTTCCCAGGCAGTATCCTGTCCCAGTACTAACCAATTCTTTAAAGTGCACATCACGGGTAAATTCAGGAGCAAGATCAATGTAATTCTCCTCTTTTATATTAAACTTTGGTCAAATATCTGTAACATTCTGCATTCTCTGCAATTTTTTTTTTACCTTGCACAATACCAGAAAAATTCAGTTGAAATCAAGCCATTTGTGCGTCAGCCCTGTGATGACCTGGCGACTTGTCCAGGGTGTACCCTGCCTTTCGCCCGTAGTCAGCTGGGATAGGATCCAGCTTGCCTGCGACCCTGTAGAACAGGATAAAGCGGCTACAGATAATGAGATGAGATATATTGCACCCGAGTTAAGGATACAGTATACATGGTAAGACAGTGTAGCACAGTTATACAGTGGCATTGTACAGCTTGACTGCAACAGGTCGGAATGATTTCCTGGGTCTCTCATCAGCCGTTTACTGAACGTGCTCCTGTGGCTGATCAGCTCCTCATGTAGAGGGTGGGAAGGACAGTCTAAGATTGTCTTTATTTTGGACAACATCCTCTTCTCCAATACCACCGTCAGAGAGTCCAGTTCTACGCCTACAACATGGCCGGCCTTCCTGATGATCTTATTGAGTCTGTTTAGTGTTCTTCACCTTCAAGCCACTGCCCCAGCAGACGACAGCGTACAGGATGGCACTGGCCACCACAGACTCATAGAACATCTGCAGCATCATTCGGCAGATGTTGAAGGACCTCAGCCGTCTCAGAAAATAGAGACGGCTCTGGCCCTTTTTATATGCAGTGTCCACGATTTTGGACCAGTCCAGTTTATTATCCAAGTACACCCCCAGGTACTTATATTCCTCCACCACATCCACACGGACCCCATGGATGTTAACAGGGTTACAGTGGGGGGCAGGTTCTCTGTTAACCGCGAGAGTTTGACTCCCCACACACATCTGCATTGCAGCGTGCCTCGCCAGATGGTAGTAGGTACCATTTTTTATGATGGTCTTTGGTACGACCTGAGAACTCACGATCTCCCGGTCAAGAGGCGGACATGCTAACCACTAGGCCAACTCGCAGTAAAATAAGGTATTAAAGTATGATTTAAACATGTGGTTATAGCAGGTTAAACTCTTCATCTTGAACATCACAAACAAGAAAGTTTCACCAACCCAAGACAAGGAAAAGGGAATGTTTTTACAGTAGGATGTGTCCTTGAAGACTGAACCTGGCTTTACCTTTCTGGTTGTGAGTTCAGATCAGAATCTTACAATGTTTCATGTAATGTGATTTTGCAATGAAAGACAAAATCTCAGAGTGTGAGTGCTGTTCTGATGCTCATCTAAAATCAAACAACAAGAGGACGGTGAACTCATGGGATATCTACGGATACAGTCGCAATGATGAAGAAACATCAATGAAACGCTAATGGACAGAAAAAAATCTCATTAGCCGACCTCACCTTACATCTTTTGAGCTGATTTCCAGATCACGCTGACTGATGACGTCAGCAGAATGTAGTCGTGTTCTTTAATGACAGGTCCATCGTGAGAGGATCATCACTGTATAATCGGACACAGAAACACGCCGCCACACTGTTACAGAAAAACACAACACAGTTTATCGTACAGGATCTCGTATAGCGTGAAGGAATCATCTGGAATAATCACGCAGTCTAAAGCTAGGTATAGAAAAGATGATGAATCTGCTCACACACACACTGCTACAATTAACAAAGACTGAAAAACAGTCTTTATTTTGGGTCCAAATCAGGACAAACCAAACACACACTGAAAGCAGTGTCCTTTAGAGAAAATGTTCAGGGTGTTCAGAGTGTGTGAGAGAAAAGAGGTGGGATTTGGGTCAGTCATGTGATGATTAGAGAAATAAAGGAGGATGTGATGTGTAAATGTCACGGTGGTGCTGAGTGATGAGACACAACACTGCTGCAGGACGTCTGACTACTGCTGGATGTCTCACTGCTGCAGAACGTCTCACTGCTGTTGAATGTCTTACTACTGCTGGACGTCTCACTGCTGTTGGACATCTCACTATTGCAGGAAGTCTCACTACTGCTGGATGTCTCACAGCTGTTGGACGTCTCACTGCTGCAGGATGTCTCACTGCTGCAGGACGTCTCACTGCTGCAGGACGTCTCACTGCTGTTGGACGTCTCACAGCTGCAGGATGTCTCACTACTGCTGGATGTCTCACTGCTGCTGGACGTCTCACTGCTGCAGGCGTATCACTGCTGCACATTTGCTTTGTGTCTCTACAATCAACAGACAATGTGCTTGGCCTCATAATGACTTTGTGGGAGAGGAGACACCGGTTGCCATAGCAACTAGAGTGAAGTTGCTCTCCTTTCAGCAACACACACACACACACACACACACACACACACACACACACCGACTCCCCACTGACGGCTGCTTATGCTGATGGAATAAAAAAAGAAAAAAAAGATGTTTTATTGTAGAAAGGTTAAAGGTCACTGATATTGAACATTAAATATTAAATTCCCTGCCAATATCTGCTTTAATTTCATTTTAAATATTAAAAATAATAAAATATAAAATATAATAAAGTGGCTTAACTCCAGATAGGGATGTGTTCTCCTCCCTACTGCTCTCAGCCAATCAGATCACTCTGTGCTCCACTTACATTGCCATACCTTCTCGTTTTTTTTTAGGTTAGTTTACAGAATACAGATGATACTTAAACAGGCACTTTATTTACACTTTATTTATCAGATTACAAATTTGATATCAGCAATTGTTCTTTAATAATGTTGATCAGTTAATGAGCTATTTATGTCCAATAAAATTCATTGTGCTGATGAACAGAACAGATACATGAATAATAATAATAATAATAATTTAAAAATAAATGTATAATATATAAAATTTATCCAACATCCATTAAAGCTAATTAATTAATTAATTAATTCACAAATGTAATGTTAATGTAAAAAGTCAAAAATATTGGATTTGCATTTTTTTCTAATATATAAATAAAAAATTTAACCTAGAGACACAGAAGTTTCTAACTGTTCCTGTTCTTCATGCGATCCTTTATTAAGACTTTGATGTTTTTGTAATTGTTTTAAAACAGTAAAATTATTTGGGGAAAATGTCTCCTTGTTGATGTCGAGGTGATTTTTCTGTTTGAGTCGCTGTTATTATTATATTCAGTTTAAATCAGGTCTGAAGATACACTTTTATCCCAAGGTCACTGTATAATACACTACTGGAACATGACTTTTCTCTGAAGGCTTCACACAGAAGAACTGATGGTTTATGTGTAATGTGTGCAGCTGGGTGAGCGCCCCCTGGTGGAGCTTCACTGCACATATTACTGTGGAACTTTTTTCTGTTCTGTAGTCTTTATTGTTCACTTCAACAGGGTGGCGCATGCTCATCTCATTCTCATCTCATTATCTGTAGCCGCTTTATCCTGTTCTACAGGGTCGCAGGCGAGCTGGAGCCTATCCCAGCTGACTACGGGTGAAAGGCGGGGTTCACCCTGGACAAGTCGCCAGGTCATCACAGGGCTGCACATAGACACAGACAACCATTCACACTCACATTCACACCTACGCTCAGTTTAGAGTCACCAGTTAACCTAACCTGCATGTCTTTGGACTGTGGGGGAAACCGGAGCACCCGGAGGAAACCCACGCGGACACGGGGAGAACATGCAAACTCCACACAGAAAGGCCCTCGCCGGCCACGGGGCTCGAACCCAGGACCTTCTTGCTGTGAGGCGACAGCGCTAACCACTACACCACCGTGCCGCCCCCGTGGAGCATGCTGTAAAAGGAAAATAATCAAGGATGACATTGATCTATCAATCTTTCTATCCTAGGCTTTAACCTCAACACTAAAACACATTCTGCATGTTTATACTGATATCTGTGATGCGGTCAGTGATTCTGGTGCTGATTTGTTGAGCAGGATTTACAGATGAAGGTGCAACAGAACCGGACAGATTAACGGACTAAAGCGCCGCTGCATTGCAGGTAGTGGAATGGCACTGTGGGCGATGTAGGAAACTGTTAACCAAAGAGAAAATAGCCCAACATGTCCATGAATCATGTTTAAACTAATCACTCAGAATTTAAATCTTAAATAATTCTGTTGAAGTTCATATTATTAATGTTGATGATGGGTGGAGTTTCCCTTTAACGCTGTTTCAGGTTCAGCCCCTGATTCTTCCTTTGTGTCAGTCCTGAACCGATTCAGCTCCGATCCAATTCCAGAACAAGAGTCTGCTCAGGTTTCAGTACCAGATCCAGCTCCAGATGCTATTAGCGTTCCTGTCTCAGACCCTGCTCCATATTTTTTTCTATCTGGTTCAGATTTTACTTCTTTTGAACTCAGAACCTTTTTGTGTGTCCATCTCAGGGTTTGTCTCAGTCTATAATCTAATTCAAATCCCTGAACTGAACTCTGATCCAATCCCAGAACCTGTCTTGGATTTCTTCCCAGGTTTTTAACCCTTTTCTGACTCTTGCCTGAAGTAGAGTTTGTTCTGGATCTAGTTGCAGGCTCTGTTTAAGTTCTTGTCTTAGACCCAGTAACCCAGACCCAGTCCATTTCTCAGTCTTCAGTTCTGTATCTTTTGTCTTTCAGCTTTTATGCCTCTAATATTGCCTCCCTTAGGCTCCGGCTCTGTGTCAGACTCAAACCCTGCACTTGGAATTTGACTTTGGGCTGGATCCAACCCCAAAACCTGTTTCAAGACTCTCCCCGGATTTTAGTCCTTGATCTAGATCCAAGTCTCTGTTCTTGAGTGACAGTCACAACCCATTACATCCCCTCTGTCCCTTCGTCCTTGTCTCTGAGTTTAGTCCTATTTCTGTTTTAAGTCATGCACTTAACTGTTATATTATATTCAGCAGACAGTTCTTATCCAGAGTGACTTAAAGAAGTGTTTAATATTTACTCATTCCAGGACAAATAAGTCAGAATCTAAGAATATCTTTTACTGAAGCAGTGTTAGAGAGCGGTAAGTACAGCCAGAGAAATAGTACAAGTCGAGAGGTGGTACGAGAGTTTTTCCCCTTTCAACTTATACTACTTGGCCTACTTAAAGCCTAGGTAGGTCTTTAGTTTGAAAACCACCACTGACTCAGCTGTTCACATCACCAGGGGAAGTTAATTCTGCCAGCAGCACCAGAGTGCAGGACAGAGAAGGGCACTGATGCATGCTTTCCTTGTAATCTGAAATATAATGAGTCCCATCGAGTGATGCCAGAGGATCAGGGGATTTGTGATGCAGAATAGGCATGTGAGAAGGAAATTAGGGAGTGCAGCATTGAGGTGGTGTGGGAGAAACTGGTGAACATCTGGGGCAACCATAGCCTAAGGGTCAGAGAAGCAGTCTTGGGCCCAAAGGGCTGCTGGTTCAATTACCTGGACCAGCAGGAAAATCCATGGCTGAAGTGCCCTTGAGCAAGGTACCTAACACCCAACTGTTCCCCAGGTACTGGGAGTGTGTGTGCACTCATTGTACATTGCTCTGGATAAGACTGTCTGCTAAATGCCTGTAATGATCATTTTCAGGGGTCAGGTGGTCTGTGGGAAAGCCCTGAATGGAGTACAATCTCAAGAAGATGAAGGACTGAATAAGCACCTGAGTGACCTCTGTGGATAGAAATCCATGAAGCCTCCTAAACCTTCTAATGTTGTAAAGAAGACACCTGCATGATTAGCAATGTGAATTTGTTTACACTGAACCAAACAAAGCTGGTGTAAAGCATAAAGCCATACCAGCGTGTGTTTTTACACAGCATGCTGGGATTCTGCAACCAGAGGCATGAAGTGTGACACTAACTTCGGTTTCTAGTGTGATGTTTGCCATCTGCTGTGTCTTCAGAAATATTAATATCCTGAGCACATTGGTGTTGCTTTCAAAACAATAATTGGTGGGTAAATTGAGTTCTGTTCCGGTCGGTGTCATTTGTTTTGACAGCGAGACAATCAACCCAAACCACTCTGTCTTTCATGCAGGTTTCTAATTCACTGACGTTGTTGATGTTAGTGTTGTGAAGAACAGTGTCTACTAAAGTTGATGGTGGTTGTCCTCTCTCAGTGTAGTCACGGGGTGGTAGCCAGATAACTGTGAGGTGTCCAGGAGACGATATGTCCCGGAATGTATGACCAGCAAGTTTTAGATGTCATTCCCTGATAACTTCTGAAATTCTGCTGAAGCTGCTGTAAAGTGTTGTGTTATTAACTTCATCTGTCCAGTTGATGTTCAAGTTCAAAGTGTTTGTTTATTGTTATATGCACAGTAAGGACATGTCCTCTTACACAATGAAATTCTTAGTTTGCTGTCCACCATGAATGCCAATTACAAATAAATAAATCGGCGGAAGTAGTAATACAAAGTAAGGCAATATAGTGCAAAAATAAAAGCAAAGAAAAGCAAAAGCAACAAAAACAAACACCCAGTGTAGAACAAAATAAAGGTTAAATGTGGTGCAAAATAGGTAGTGTAATACAAAAATAATGCAATGATCAGATGTAGCAGCAGAAGGGCAATAATGTGTGAATGTGCAAACAATGTAACCAGATGTAAACAGTCAAGGAACAGCAGCAAAAAAAGGGCAGTAATGTGCAAACAAATGTAAACAGATGTAAACAGTCAAGGACAGTTTACAGGGAGGTAATCCATGGTTATAGACTCCTGTCAGCTGTTCAGGAGTCTGATGGCGGTGGGAAAGAAAAAGTTCTTTAGTCTGACAGTCTTACGTTTCACACTTCTGTACCTCCGGCCTGAGGGTAGGAGTGTGAACAGTTCGTGCTGGGGGTGGGTGGGGTCTTTGAAGATGGAGGCAGCTCTCCTGTGAACTCTGCGGTGGTAGATGTTCTGCAGAGAGGGCAGTGGAGTTTTGGTGATCCTCTCGGCAGTCTTCTCCACCCTCTGCAAGTGTTTGCGGTCCATAGCCGTAGTGCTGCCATACCACACAGTGATGCAGTTGGTCAGGATGCTCTCAATCACACAGCTGTAGAAGTTGCTGAGGATCTTGGGTGACATACCAAACTTCCTCAGCCTCCTCAGAAAGTACAGCTGCTGTTGAGCCTTCCTAACCAGCTGTGTGGTGTTAGGTGTCCACGTGAGGTCCTCACTGATGTGAACACCTGGGTATTTGAAGTTGCTCACCCTCTCCACCTCAAGCTCCCGGATGAGCAGTGGCCGATGAGGTCTCCTCTCCTTCCTCATGTCCATTATCATCTCCTTCGTCTTGTCCGTGTTGAGGGTGAGGTTGTTGTCCTCACACCATGACACCAGACTGGCCACCTCCCTCCTGTAGGCCATTTCGTCACCACCAGTGATGTGACACCCAACTGCGGTGTCATCCGTGAACTTCAGGATGATGTTGTACTTGTGGGAGGCAACACAGTCATGGGTGAACAGGGTGTAGAGGATGGGGCTGAGGACGCATCCCTGTGGGATGACAATGTTTGTGATAATGCTGCGTGAAGTCCTATTACCAATCCTGACAGTCTGGGGCCTGCCAGTCAGGAAGTCGAGTCAGTCACAGACGGTGGGGTGTAAACCAAGTGTGGACAGTTTATGGATGAGTTTGTGGGGGATGACCGTGTTGAAGGAGGAGCTGTAGTCAACAAAGAGCATCCTGATGTAAGAGTCTTTGTTTTCCAGGTGGGAGAGGGCATAATGGAGGGCAGCAGCGATGGCATCTGAGGTGGACCTGTTGGGCCTGTAGGCATACTGCAGGGGGTCCAGGGTTTCTGGTATGCTGTTCTGAATGTGGGCCAGTACCACTCTCTCAAAGCACTTTGAGATGATTGGAGTGAGTGCTATCAGCCTGTAATCATTCAGGCAGGTGGGTGGGCTCTTATTGGGAAGAGGGATGATGGTTGTGGTCTTGAAGCAGGAGGGAACGGTGCTCTGGCTGAGGGAAAGGTTGAAGATGGTGGTGAAAACATCAGCCAGCTCATTGACACATACTCTGAGGGCCCGCCCAGGGATGTTGCCTGGTCCTGCTGCCTTCCTGGGGTTGATCCTCCTCAGAGCTTTGTGTACTTGGCCTGATGAGACTGTTGGTGGGGGGGAGGAGGGTTGGGTGGTCCAGGTGTGTGTGCCTCCTCTCTGTGCTGTAGCTGGTGGTCTCAAAGTGGGTGTAGAAAGTGTTGAGGTCATCCGGCAGGCTGTCTGTGGAGCTGATGGTGCTGGTGGTGGTCCTGTAGTCTGTGATGTGCTGCAGGCCTTGCCACATTCACCCGGGGTCAGCAGTAGAATAAAAGCCGTCCAGCTTCTCTCTGTACTGCCTCTTGGCCACTGTAATGGCTTTCCTCAGTCCCTATTTCACCTCTTTGTACTCTGTCCCATTGCCTGATCTAAATGCAAGAGATCGAGCACGCAGCATGCGTCGTACCTGACTGTTTACCCAGGGCTTCTGGTTGGGGAACCTCCTGATCTGTATGGTGGGCACGATGTTGCAGACACATGTGCTGATGTACCCAGTCACATATTCAGCATAGTCCTGTATACTGACAGAAGAGTCCTCCGAAGTGGCTGCAGCTTTAAACACATCCCAGTCTGTCTGAGCAAAACAGTCCTGAAGGGTGCTCTCAGTCTCTGGGCTCCAGCGTTTGACTTGTTTGGTGACAGGGTTTGTTTGTTTTAGTCTTTGTCTGTAGGCCGGATACAGGAACAAAGAGAGGTGGTCCGAGTGTCTGAAGTGGGGGCAGGGTGCGGCCCTGTATGCACCACGGATGTTGCTGTAAACATGGTCCAGTATGTTCTTATCATGGGTGGGGATGTCCACATGTCGGTAATATTTAGGGAATACAGTCCATAAATTGCACTGATTAAAGTAGCCGACGATGATAAAAACAGTGTTGGGATGAGCCGTCTCTAACACGCTGATATCATCATGGAGTTTGCTGAGTGCTGCCGTGGAGATAGCTCGCAGGGGAATGTAAAAAGCAGCCAAAAACACAGCAGTGAATTTCCTTGGGAGGTAATAGGGGTGGCATTTCAGCAATAACAGCTCCACATCTGGCGAACAGTGCTTATAAACAGTCTGTATATCTCCACACCAAGAGTTGTTAATAAACACACACACACCTCCCCCTTTAGCCTTACCAGAGGCTGCGGTCCGGTCTCCTGCGGTCAGGTACAGAGTGAGTCTGTAGCTGAATGGCACATTCTGGGGTTTTGTCTGAGAGGCAGGTCTCGGTGAAAATTAGAGCGCAGCACTCTCTTATTTCCCGCTGAGCTGTGATTCTGGCTCTTAATTCGTCCAGTTTGTTTTCCAGAGACCGCATGTTGGGTAGCAGGAAGCTGGGTAGCGGTGGTCGGCTAGCGCAAGATTTTAGCCTAGCATGGAGCCCCCACCCCCTTGCCTCACCATCTCCGGAGCACTCTCCTGGGGTCAGCATGCTCACTCGGGCCCAGTGCTTCAGGGCCTTACTGGGGCTGGTGGTGGTTGCAGGAGCCAACAATGAATTGTAGCTACGGTGGTATAAAGCCAGTAAATTCCAAATGGCTGTATGTGTTAGTGATGTCCAGCAGTGCCTGTCTGTTATATGTTAGCAGTGCATGACATTTGTGCACAGCAGAAAAAACAGAAAATACACAAAAAAGATGAAAAAGCTGGCATTCAAAAGTGGAGCGAGCAAAAACGTCTGCCTCGAGGGGCTCCATGACGTCAAGAATGTACACCATTCTTAGTTTAGTTAGTTATGGCCAGGTTCTTGCTCAAACTGATAATCACATTAACAGTTTTTCTCTGGCTAATCAGACACAATGTACACCACCACTCTTGCTGGAGCAGCAGGGGATTAGACACCTTGCTCAAGGGCACTTGAGCCAGTCCTGATGGTTCAGGGAATCAAACCAGTGACCTTTTGGTCCCAAAGCTGTTTCTCTAACCATTTGGCCATGACTTCCCCCTACTTACACCATTCTTAGCATGTGCGTATATGTGCCATTGAGTGATTTTTCCTCTTCTTGTGTTTGTGACCAGGTGGCACAACCATAGAGTAAAATGGTTTCTGTTGTGGCACAAAATAGTTGTTGCGTGATTGACACTTTCTCTCTTCCACACTTTCTTCATTTTGTGTAAAGATTTCCAAGCTAGTGCTTTCCTAGTAGAAATATCCTTTTCTTTGTCACATTGTCTTTGTCATATTTAAAATCTTGGTCACTAGACTCAGTTAATGCTTGTCTGACTTCTTCACCATCAAGAATGTGGAGGGGTTCGGCATCCACATTGAAAAGCATGGATTTCATGAACTGAGTGTTGAGGTGCTCTTGTTAGCGGTGCACATTTATACCAGTCTTCAAACACCAGAAAAGCTGCTGCATGATCAGAAATGTGTTAGAAGAGAAAGTGAAGAGCAGTAGGAAGCAATATGAGGCAGAAATGTTGTGCATAGACCTTAAATGCTGTAAAGGGAGATGTTTGAATTCACACTGGACTCGGAAAGAAGAATGTCAGAAACTAAACATCAAAAATGTCACACCCCTGTTCCACAGTGCCAGCTGTCCCTTTTACACAGACGTCAATCCCACCTCTGTTACTATCAATCATTCCAGCTCAGAGGCGGGACAACACAGATCCCCGTTTCACATTCGTTCGTTTTACTGTACATAGAACACAGAGGTGGAATAAAGGCATAAGATTACGACCTTGAACAGGCTGTGTCAAAGGGACTTGTATAAAAGGGACTTGTGTGTAGGAGATCTCGAGTCTGTGTTTAGCTGCTGGTGAGCAGGGCAATGTGAAATGGGGAGTGAGCCCCCTGCTGGGCAAACCATTCACACCTCTCCACATTGGTACAGAGACAGCACTGTTTACAACTGCCACAATAAAAGGAAAACATTGAAACCTAGTAGGCTGGGTTAAAAAAGAAATACTTATGAACAATGCAAATACTTAAAGCCTTGAGTCTTTACTTTAATATCAACCATGAATCGCGACTGTAGAGTGTGACATCATAAATAAATAAATTCAGTGTTGAACACTGGAACCCCAAAACAGGTAGAAAACATTCCTTGGCCTCCAATAAAAAGAGAATATATTGTTCTGAGACTGTGAGTTGGGCTAGTAGTTAGCGTGTCCGCCTCTTGACCAGGAGATTGTGAGTTCTACTCGTAGTCGGGTCATACCAAAGACCATCATAAAAATGGTACCTACCACCATCTGGCAAGGCATGCTGCAATACAGATGCAAGTGGGGAAGCCAAACTCTCATGGTTACCAGAGGGACCCCCCAGTGTCACCCTAGCTGTATCGGCGAGAGGCCGAGGGCTATGGAAACAGAGATCGGTGCCGCAGCCATACGCCTTAAAGAGTTGGTTAGTACTGGGACAGAAGACTGCCTGGGAAGACCAGATCCTGGCGTGAGAAGGACTTTGACTTTTGATATTGTTCTGATTCATTTTCTTGAATCCTCATGCTGCTAAACCTCTGAGAATGTAAAGCATCAATACAGATTATGTGCGTTACTGGAAATCAGTGATGAAGTGGATTCCAACATGAGGAACAGTTTATGGAAAGTGTCACTACTCAGCGTTTATAACACACACGTTTGATTCAGTAGCTGCTCAGTATTTCAAACGCTGACAAAAGAGCTGTTTATTACCGAAGTGTAAACGATGGATTCATCTGTACGTTTTCATCAAACCTTTTATATTTATACAGACATACTGTAAGTCCAGCACATTGTGTTCAGATGATCTGAGAGTTGCAGGGATGATGTCGAGCCACAATCACCGGTTAGTCATTAAGAGGTGGCAATAATTAATATGGTTCCAAAAGCAACGTGTTACTGTTTCAGTGTAAACACTGTTATTCACCGTGTTTAATTATGGTTTCATTAAGAGCATTCAGGACAATATTCACACTTCTGCTGAGTGTGGAAAAATAAACTAACACTGAAACAAAAGATTTGTGTGTGTGTGTGTGTGTGTGTGTGTGTGTGTGTGTGTGTGTGTGTGTGAGAGAGAGAGAGAGAGAGAGAGAGAGAGAGGAATGCAGATATGATGATAATAACCACAAGGCTGTACGCCAGTGTGAGGGAGTCAGAGGAGTGTTTTGTTTTTTCTGCAGAGATTCCGGTCAGTGGTTAGTCAGAGCGAATCTGTCTGCAGAAACTACATGTGAGTGAATCAAACAAAATCAAGATCAGGAACTCTTTAGGTTACAGACAGAGAAAATAATTGTCCTTATTAAATAAAGAAAGCACGCTGCAGCTCGATAGCTCAATATTTCACATCCAGACTGCATTAGCTGAGACATATCTGAGTATCTGCTTCCTCTCATATACCTCATTTCCTGTTTTTTCCCCTTCATAGCAAAATGTTGCATTCCTGATCGCACCATCTCATGAGCGATTTAAATGAAACGTGTTACTGCACTTTGCTTGAGGGTAAACAAGCTTCCCTCAAGGACGAAGACAAGAACAAACATGCACTATGATATCATTTATTCCAAACTAACGTGCAGAAATCTATGAGTTTGAGCCCCGTGGCCGGCGAGGGCCTTTCTGTGCGGAGTTTGCATGTTCTCCCCGTGTCCGCGTGGGTTTCCTCCGGGTGCTCCGGTTTCCCCCACAGTCCAAAGACATGCAGGTTAGGTTAACTGGTGACTCTAAATTGAGCGTAGGTGTGAATGTGAGTGTGAATGGTTGTCTGTGTCTATGTGTCAGCCCTGTGATGACCTGGCGACTTGTCCAGGGTGAACCCCGCCTTTCGCCCGTAGTCAGCTGGGATAGGATCCAGCTCGCCTGCGACCCTGTAGAACAGGATAAAGCGGCTACAGATAATGGATGGATGGATGTTTGGACTATTCATGGTGTAAAATGTTGGATTTGTTTAATTTTAAACTGTCTCTTGCTTTTATGCTACAGTTAACATCGTAGAAAATACTCTATACTCTTCTTCAGTCTGTATTTTCTATCTATTTTAAAAGTGAGTGTGTGTAAAGGTGGTGGATTAGACACTATTGAAAACCTCGTCTTGGACAGTACTACTACTTTTCTAAAATCTGGCAACCTCGGAGATGTGAACTTCACACAAGTGAGTTATAATTTAAATGATAAACTGCAGCACACTATGGACTATGCAGTGATGTATCCAGACGCCATGCCTCTGCACAGCATGTCAGTACACAGTGTTGTGGAAGCGCTCTTCTGGATTCTCACCTGCTTTTGGGTCCTGAAAGAAACCCTGGCTGACCAGGGCACTACCTTTACATCATGCACACTTCATGACTAAACGAATTCTTGGGGATTAAATCAATTTGTAACAGTGTTTACCCTCCACAGACAGATAGGCTGGTTGAACAGTTTAATCAAACACTTAATAATAATAATAATAATAATAATAATAATAATAATTAAGCATTACACACAGTCTCAATGCTTTAAAATAAATTAAAAGCAATAAACTTTTACATAATACAAATCCTATCAATACATTCAATAAGAAACTATAAAATAAATTTAATCTAAATATACGCTCCAGAGCACGTTTCTATACATTATAACCGCTAAGGAAAAGAAATGTCTTTAACGACGATTTAAAAATTACAAATGAACCTGAGTTCCTAATAGAAAGCGGCAGAGAGTTCCAAAGTTCTGGTCCATAAACTGAAAATGCTCTTTCTCCATATGTTTTAGTGCTAGCTTTAGGTATTGATGACAGGTTGAGGCTAGCTGACCTCAACGAGCGAGAAGGTCTGTAATTATTTAGGAGCTCACATAAGTAGTCAGGGGCTTGATTGTGAGTTGCCTTGTACACTAAGCAAAGTACCTTAAAGTCTATTGTAGATCTAATCGGGAGCCAATGCAGCTGACGGAGAATAGGTGTTATGCTATCACTCTTTTTCACTCCTTTAACTAGCCTAGCAGCAGTGTTCTGGACTCGCTGGAGCTTAGATATCTCTATATCAGGAAGTCCTACGAGTAGACTATTACAAAAATCCAACTTTGATGTCACAAAAGCATGAACAAGCCTTTCACAAGTCTCTTGGTCGAGATACTTTCGTATTCAGCCAATGTTCCTGATGGAGAGGAACGCAGACTTTCAGATGTTGTTGACATGTTTAGTCATCAAGAGGTTTGAGTCAAAAGTCACACCAAGATCACGTACACCTGATTTGGGTGAGATGTTAAACCCATCGATACTGATGCCGGGAACATTAGCAGGGCTTGAGAAACGTGAAGAAAGATGGATGACTTCAGTCTTATCCGGATTGCAGGCCAGGCCGTTTGATGTACACCAGACGAGAATATCCTTTATACATAGTTCAAGATTGGACAGGATAACAGGGTAATCTTCGTGTGAGTCAATTGTGACATAAAGCTGGATATCATCGGCGTACATCATGGCATTCAGGCCATGAGCTGAAATGATGTCCTCCAAGGGTGCAAAAAAGAGGGGAAAGAGTAATGGCCCAAGCACGGAGCCCTGCGGCATGCCATAATTTAGATCGATCTCAGAAGACAAGACATCACCAATCATGACTTGCTGAGTTCTATTAGAGAGGTAAGACTCAAACCATTTCAAAGCAATCTGGGTGATACCATAACGCTTTTCAAGTCGTCTATGAAAAGCAGTGTGATTGATGGTATCGAAAGCAGAAGATAGGTCTAGTAGAACAAGTGCCACCTCATGCCGACTGTCAATGGCGACCAAAATGCCATTGAAAACACAGAGTAGCGCAGTTTCAGTGCTATGAAAGTGCCGATAAGCAGACTGGAACTTTGCAAGTAAACCGTTCATAATGAGGTAATTTAGTGATTGTGTAGCAACTACATGTTCAAGTATTTTTGAAATAAACACAACATTCGTGATGGGACGGTAACTTGATTTCACCTCACGATCTAATAGTTGTTTCTTAATGGAAGGGCGGATGATACCTTTCTTGAGTGGTGATGGAAAAACCCCAGAGTTCAGTGAAGCATTAACGATGGCAGTAATAGATGGGGCTAGGTCATTGATGGATAGTTTCAGAAAATCAGTCTGAATAGGGTCTAACACGCAAGACGTGGACTTCAACTTCTGGATAACCTCACAGATATAACTCACAGACACCTGAGAGAACTCCGAGAATACACTTTTGCAAAAAGACTCGCTATGCCCAACTGTCAGGTCTATGGACACCAGGGGCGAGGAGCACATCTGATCTTTGAGAAGTCGGATCTTGTTATTAAAGAAGTTGTTGAAATCTTCAGCCAACGCCACAGAGCAATCACGTGATGGAAGCACTGGAACTGTCTTAACCTTGAAGAGACCGTCGATAAGACGAAACAACTGGTTTTGGTCAGACCCAGAGATCTTAGCTTTGTAATAATCACGCTTGGCGGAATTCAAAGCATCAGTGTATATGCAACAACGTTCTCTGTACATTTCCAGATGAACTACAAGACCAGAAGCGATGTACCTGCGTTCAGCCTGGCATCTCAGTCTCTTTAAGGACTTAATAGTATCATTAAACCAGGGTGTGTGTGGACGCAGGGTGACAGAACAGGAGCAAACAGGAGCATGTTTATCCATAAGTTGGTGCAACACACTGTTGTACTGCTCTACTAAAACGTTAGCGTCAGCGGATGTGCTATTGGTGGCATTAAGAGCGGACTTCTTAACATCATCACTCCATGAATCCATGTTAATGCAACGTGAGTTTCAACATTGTAAAATCTTCTGAGTAGGATACAGTCGAGGCATGTGAGCAGTGCATAAGATTACACAATGATCAGAAATCTGGTGGGAATTTCCGAGAACTTCTGAAGCCTGAGACAGCAGTGAGTCATCCTGTTGAACAATAACCAGATCCAGGGTATGTCCACGTTTATGGGTGGGGCCAGTCACTCTTTGTTCAAGACCAGCTGACTCTAATAGATCTAAAAAGTTAAGAGCTTCCCTTTTACAGGCATCATCAACATGGAAGTTGAAGTCTCCCGTGATTATTAAAGGACAAGTCGTTGCTCCTAGAACTTCCACAAGGATAGAAAATTCATCAAAGAATAGACAAGACAGTTTATTGGCCTTGGACGGAGGAGGTCTGTAGACAACCACAAAACGCATTGATGAATTTAAAGAGCCGATGGTGAGGTCTATACTGTATGTTCCATTGAATGGAAAACAGACATCGAATTTCGTTTCACATGAAAGCCTTTTCGTAGAAGGACTCCCACACCTCCACCAGATTTTGTAGATCTAGGAATGTGAATAAAGTCAAAGTCCTGTAAAGTGTTGAGAATAGAACCCAAGGTAGGATCAGAGGCATCGCTGGAAGACAGCCATGTTTCTGTAACAGCTAAGATGTCGATTCGCTGGGAAATGATCAGATCACAAATAGAGGTGGCTTTCTTATTTATTGAACGGACATTCCACGTTCCGAAGCGAAGACGCAAGCCTTGATTTTGACTTATCGCCTTGGTGTTTACATTGATAAGGTTGAAAAAATTCCTGGCATTGTGATCAGCCTTGAAAGAGTGTTTATTGAAACGCGAAGTCATCCATACAGGAAGGTGTTGCCTTTTGCCTTGATCTTTAATTCGGCTCATTCATCCGACTCAAAGAACACAGATTATGTAAATTTGTTCCTCTCTGCCTAGAATGGTAATTAACCGAGCTACGATATCCTATGCGAGTCGTGATTTCCCTGAACTTATTGCGGGTCGAAATACCAGCACGAACGCCTCTAGATTTTAACAGCCCCAGGTCTTTAAGGCGATTAAAGATGTCATTTGAAATGGCGCATTTCGCTCGCAGTCGAATGAGGTCAGCTCTTGCATATTCTTTTGTCTCAATGGCGGGAATATTTAAATTCACCGGTTGATGCCTAGAAGTCGTTGAGACCATTGAATTCGGGCCGGGGTTTGCTTGAATATCCATGTGTGTTGTAAGGTCAACCCAGAAGAGACTGCTTGGAAGAGCCAGCGTTACATTTCCTCGTTTAGTCACCTTTAAAATAGAGGTTGAGATTTGATTGTTTGACTCGCCTTGAACTCGCTTCACGATGGTTTTGAAGAATAGATTATAAATCGGCGGAAACCTCGGCCCATATTGCTTGACCTGAAAACCTGGAGCTCCCCTACTTGAGCAAACCACCTCAGAATTATCAGTAGAACATCTTGACATCGAAAAATTCACTTGTGATGGATAAAAAAAAAAATCCAAAAGCTTAAGAGCCATGTTATAAAAGGTGCTGCCATTTTGGAGCATACAAATGACGTCACAATTGTACGTGTTATACCTATCTTAAAAACATGATGACGCTCAAAACTGTGATAAGTGGCCTGAGCATCCATTTGCATTACAAGAGGTTATAATCCTCCACAGGATTTTCTCCATTTTAATTATTGTATTGATTACTTGTACATACCTGTTTCTGGTCAATGGGTGCAAGCCTCATGGCATCTCAGACATCATCAGAGAAAACTGGGAGGAGGGACCTTCGAACAGCCAATGTTAAATTCACCATGTTGTTTACCTGAGAGGAAAACTCCACACTTTAAATCATTTAACCAAAGAAAATTTGCTACAGATGCAGGAACAGCAGTCCCAGCTGTACAAGGCGGCGCTCAGCTTTGCACTCCTGCCTCCCGCCTCTTCATTTCCCCCATCAGTCAGCACGTCCCTTACAAAAAAGAAGTTTATTCCAGTGTGCGTCTAGTCTTTTAAACTAAAAATAAGAGAGTATGCTTTCAGTTTACTTTTTATTTACTTATCAGAGATATACTTAATAAAGTTATACATAAGTATACTTGGCTTATACTGAAAAGTTTATAGAAAAGTATCAGTATATTGAGCTTAAACTTTTGATCAAGTTATACTTAACAAAAATGTAATAAAGTATTAAAATATTTGTGCCTTTTGTTTAAGTGTACTTGCCCTGTAGTTGTGCTTATCCTTTTGACAGTAGCCTATAAAATATTTATTTTTCACACACATTGGCTTCTTTGTGATATACGGCAGCGTGTTTTAAATCCCATCTTTTAAACCTGCATGTACCATAAGTTTGTGGTCAGATCAAAACACTCAAGTTATCTACTGGTAGTGTGCATGAGGTAAGGGTTCGGGCTCGAAAACTAATAGTATACCGAGAAGGGTAATTACAGTAAACTTCAAAACTAAAGTGGACTAGATATATATAACCAGTAACTAATAATATATTTCCAATATGTTATAAAGTATACTTTTATAAACTAAAAAGTGGACTAGAAGTGTGTAACAAGTAAACCAATAGTATATTTCCAGTATACTATAAAGTATACTTTAGTAAACTAAAAAGGGGACTAGAAGTATAAAACAAGTAAACTCAGTATATTTCCAGGACACTATGAAGTATGTTTTTGTAAACTAAAGAGTGGACTACAAGTATAGAACTAGTAAACTATTAGTATACAAGTTTACTTGTGGTATACTTGCAGTACAAAATAAAAATACTAGTTGTATACTCAGAGTTTACTTCTCTTAGACTTAAAGTATACTTTTTATAAACTAAAAGTGGGTCAATTTAGTCCCAAGAAGTATTAGATTAGTTTACTTACAAGTATACTGTACGTACATTGATATCAGTATACTTGGTACACAAACGTATACTTAAAGGTGGAGTACGAGATTTTTTTCAGGAGTATTTTTTACCATATTGCTTGAAAAGCTCCTCACACCCATGTTGCAAGCAGTACAATAGAAGGTTTGACCCAAAAATGAAATATTTTAATCCAGTCTACAGTGTAAAATAAAGGAAAAACGCCATCAAATCCTATCGAGGTACCACCTCAAAATGATTGGATACTGACACGTCAATCAGACTGAAGCCCGTGACCCCAAACCCCACCCCCACCCTCACCGCCCCACCCCCGCCCCTACCCTTGCGCGTACAGTATGTGCAGGGACCACGCCAGGTGAACTAAGCCATTTCAAAGCAACGGATTCACCTTTAAGGAAATATACTTTAACTTTACTTAAGTATACTGAATAAAATGAAGTTGAAGTATACTTCTTTTTGATAACGGACAACAAAAACACTGCAAGATATTTTACTGCACTGAATTGTGTCGTACTATTCTGTACCGGTACTTGATTTAGGATGCACATAACAGGGAATTTTTAATTTTTACTTTCACAAAATGTTACTGTCGTTTTTGCATTTTCTCCTGTTACATGCTTCTCTAACAAACGTATTTGTCGCCCACACAGAGCATCTGAGGTCAATTATTATTCATTACACTCTGTAAAAGTGCTACAATGGCAGAGACTTAGTGGAAATTAAACAATCACAGTTTCAGTGACGTTGGAAAGCCCTCCACAGAGACACATTTACAGATAAATTAAACAACCGAGCGATATTTATAACACCATCGGTGTCTGGAACGTTCTCTTAGAAAATGTTTATTATCTGTGAATAAATATTATCATCACATTAGCTGGAACCCAATCATCCATTCATTCGGTCAGAGAGCGGCTGAAAAGATCTAGGACAGCTTTTGTAGAAAGATTCTTTTTAAAAATACCCCAATAAATGTCAGAGTTTTGAGATGGCAAACGGGTGTGTCTGGAAACCATCTGAATTTCTGTCCTGGAGCGAACCGCTGGGTTCTGTTCTGGTCCCTTTGGGCCTCCAGACAAATCCTTTTGAGGCCACGTGCTCATTATTATTGTTCCCTTGGTTTCTGTTATTTTATTCTACTTCCTGGTTTCGACCTTGTTTTGATTATGGATCATTCCTGAACTGGACATTGATTATGAGTTGTAATAAAATACACTCAGCACTTGTACAAACAAATGTTTATTTATTTTATCTCATTCTCAGTTTGGTGGTTGTGGGTTTGGATTGTGCTTATGGACGTTCCTGTAATAATCACATCAGCCTGTTAATCAGCCTCATCACAGCCACGAACTAATTCTAATGAAGAATCTGTAATAAAACGGAATGTGAATAAATCTGTATCGCTCCGCAGCGTCCTCCTCGTTACAGCCGGGATCACCGGCGTTAATTAAACCATCAATCTGAGACAACATGGGGACACGCAGGGCCTTCATCTTCCTTATATTACATCATTAATATTCATTTTATATGTTTGATAGATTTCACTTTCCTTTCCTCATTTCACTGAGCTTCATAATGAGCAATAAAAGTCCTTGTAGGCCTTCTCTTTTAAAAAATTAAACTACTTTTTCAAAATCACTTTTTCAAGATTAAATCTCAGAAAGCCCATTTTAAAAGAGTAACAAGGTCGAGCTTTTTTTTTTTTTAACATTAAGCCTTTAACATTAAGACAGGAACATTCTAATGACTTACTTTGAATGTTTGTTTTAATAATAATAATAATAATTTTACGTTGAGTCTATAATTTGTGGAACAGTGTTGTGCATTTAAAGTGACCGTGTCAGTCAATATTGCAAAGAAAATAAGAAAAAAGAACAAGTGAGTGTATTTTCCTTTTCATGTCATTTTCAGGAAATTAAAAATGATGCAACTTCCTGATATTATTCTAAATATTTCACCGGGGTGAATGTGTTCAGGGTGAATGTTTTCGAAACTGGGCATTTTCTCATTGTTCACCGAGAACACATGAGGTATGGGAAAACAGCAGGCTTCAGGAATGAGACGTGAAACAGATTTACACATTAATGTAAAAATAATCTGATTTCTGAAGTGTTTGAAAGATTAAATCTGAAGCTAAAGTGGAGATTTCGTGAGCTGGGGCACTGTGCGCTGTCAGTAGGTTTTATTAGTGTTTCAGTGATGGATCTGAAACCTGTACAGAGATCGTGGTGAAGGAAACGATCGCTGGGTTTTAAATGTCTGAGCTTTCTTTTACACACAGATTTAAATGTGCAACACAAACGAGACCACGACGATCGGCCCAGCTGAAATTACGTCAGTGTTATTGTCTGTAACTCTGAGTCCTGGTGTTAAATCAGATACAGAACCCAAACATAAAGGAACAAAATATTAAATATGATTCCATATAATGTTCTTTTCATCATATCATCATAGTTTCAAGAATTATTCATCCTGTGAGCCCAGAAATACCTGCCACTCCTTACGCTCCTCACAGCTTTCCTGCAGATGAATCTCTCAGCTGTTGTTCAACTGTTCCTGGAGATCACACAGGAGAATCTACAGGAAACCTGCAAAAAGGAAGAAGACTCACTGGAATAAACAGTCAGACTCAGAGTCACAGTATAGCTGCAGTTTATTTACTTCTCTCATCTCATCTCATTATCTGTAGCTGCTTTATCCTTCTACAGGGTCGCAGGCGAGCTGGATCCTATCCCAGCTGACTACGGGTGAAAGGCGGGGTACACCCTGGACAAGTCGCCAGGTCATCACAGGGCTGACACATAGACACAGACAACCATTCACACTCACATTCACACCTACGCTCAATTTAGAGTCACCAGTTAACCTAACCTGCATGTCTTTGGACTGTGGGGGAAACCGGAGCACCCGGAGGAAACCCACGCGGACACAGAAAGGCCCTTGCCGGCCACGGGGCTCGAACCCGGACCTTCTTGCTGTGAGGTGACAGCGCTAACCACTACACCACCGTGCCACCTGGATTTAAGTAAGAATAAATGTAAATAAATAGGTATGAACATAAAAAACCCCAAAGCACACCATTTGTCTGTTCATTCAGTTTAATGCACAAACACACAGTGTTTAACACTGTTTAAGTGTGTGTGTGTGTTACTATGGAAACATGTGGGTTCTATTCTTAACCTAATAGAGTTTTCTGTGGTCAGAGCTGTAAATGCATTAGAGAAGATCGCAGTGTGTGATGCTGGAGTGAGCGCTGGAGTGAGAGGAGATAAACAGTGTGTGATCTAATCGGGTAAAATGGAGTAAAATAGACATTCAGTGATAGTGTAGTCACTGTACACAGGAAGAGTCACAGAGAACCTTTTAAAGGAACAAACACCGATCCTGTGTCACTACAAATAAATAAATAAAACCTGATAACAAATGAACTTAAAGGATCACAGCATCACAGCAAGTGTCCTGATGTGCCCTCCGCACGCTTAAATTAAAAATAAAACTTTATTAAAACAATTTATCCATTTTAAAAGTTATGATATTGCTAAAATAGGTGTACCTGGGTGTGGCCATTTGCACTGAAACCAGATATCCGGCTGTGATGTAACCAGATCACCGAAGAACGCCGTTTACCTTCATTACACAGAGCCATCAAATAAAGGCTTCTTATTCTCAAAATAATCCCCAGGCACCACTGTGCTCTCTCTCTCTCTCTCTCTCTCTGTGTGTGTGTGTGTGTGTGTGTGTTCACTGCTTTAGATGGGTTAAATGCACAGAAAGAATTTCACTGTGCTGTAATGTATATATGACAAATAAAGGCTTTTAATTCTGAAAATCTAATCTGAAATTTTCTGTAATCATGTGATTTTTACTGCCAGCAAAATCCACAAATCAACAGACTTCACTTTTATGAAGTTTAAATCAAACTCAGCGAGATAACGCATACGCAGTACTGACACACATACTAGTAAACAATCCCGTTGCCATGGCAATGTGATCCTTGCCATCTAAAACATTGCTTTTCTCAGTGAATAAAAACAAAAACGTCGCATAAGAATACAGGGAAAAAATAACATTTTTGGGGAAAAAACCCCCAAAAAAAACAAACAAAAAAAGCACTGCAAGTAATTGGCGATGGAGTGTTTATAGGCAGCAAAAGGCTTCCAAAGGCTGTGTGTGTGTTTGCTCACTGTTTACACTGTGTGTGTGTGTGTGTGTGTGTGTGTGTGTGTGTGTTTTGACTGCTTCAGTGATTTGGATTATTTTTACACCCAAACGCTTGACATTCCGCCTCTCCAAGGTCGTTTACAACACTGTAGAAGCGGTGTATCCACTAGATCTCCGCCTCGGTAAGTCATGGTGTGTAAGTGACATCGTGGTCTCGGACTCTTTTGCGTAATTTGCACTGAGTGTGATATTTGAACCTGAGAGAGAGAAAGATGGCAGCGCCCAGGGAAGTTTGATTTTAAAAGAAAAACAACCTGTACACAGGATACAGGAACAAATATGAACACTGGAGCGCGTGATGTTTGGGTATCTGTGAGTATAAAGGAGTTTATTTTGGCGTTGGTTTTGGCTTTAAAGAATGTTGGGACACTGAGGGATGAGACAGGCCGGGTCTGTCGATGGACGTCCTTTCCCTTGGCCTGCTGTCCATTCACAAACTGATGCTCGACTCCGCCCCCCGCCTCCACACACCACATACGTGTGCAGAGTGTTATCAGTACAGCTTTCATCCTGTGAGTTAGTCACACTGAGAGACAGTGCAGAACGGGAGAAATGAAACATGGAGAGTAAAAAGTGAGAGCAGATGCGTTTCCCCTGCTGACGTGACGGGGACTTCCTGTTATAAAAACATCTGGAAGCACTGAGTGTGTCTCATTCACACAGAAATCCAGCAGACGCACAACATTTCCTGCACGTGGACTTCTGCCATTTAAAGCGAATACTCTGGGATGAAAGGTATGCCAGACACACACACACACACAGAGAAAGAGACACACACAGAGACAGAGAGAGAGACCCAGAGAGACACACAGAGAGAGACACACAGAGAGAGACAGAGAGACACACAGAGAGAGACACAGAGAG